>NC_061512.1:254593779-254617564 GCF_022539505.1 Lolium rigidum
ACTTATGTATGATGTTGATTGTGAGATCAACTATTTGTGTAATATGAATCATGTGATTCAAGATTGTATGACACTATGGCTTGTAATAAATAATGACTGTGATATTCGACTATTATGCCTCGCAACAACATTATCCTGGGATTGCGATGAATGACATAATAGGCATCTGGACTTAAAAATCCGGGTGTTGACAAAGCCTGAGAGATCACAGCCCTGACAAACAACAAAAAGCAGCATAAGTCTGCAGATCAGGGTAAGGGCAAGCCCAACAAAGGGAGCATACCTCTCCTATGACCATGGGAACAGCCGATGACGAAGCAATCGATTGTGGCATCTCTGTCTGGGGTTTGGCCAAGGTTGCAACTTGGTCGATGTCACCTTTAGAGGTTGTTACCTCCAGAGTTGTGGAGGGCATCAGAACTTCCTCGACATCCCCACTGGAAGTTTCATCAGTCTGCAAAAAAGATGGTGAGCCGATCTGGGCAGCAAAGCACAAGAACTAAGCTAGGAGGAGTTGGAGAGCCGTTACATTTGAAGCTTCTTGGTTCGAGGAAGGGGTTTGCTGATCCTTCCGAGCCCTCTTGGTGCATTGACTCTTTGTGCGTAAGCTTCCTTGCTCTGTTTTGATGGGAGCTTGAAGGGCAGCAGGTTCAGGGGCTGACCTTTTCTTGGAAGCCTATGGTGGCACATCTGGCTGTTTTTGCGTGGTGGTGTCCTCAGAGGTGCCCGAGCTTGAGCCTCGTCGGCTGGACTGCGTCTCCTCGCTGGTATTGTCTTCAGTAGAGGTCTGCAAGAGCAGGATTAATGGACACTGACATGCTATAAAGGCCTAGAAGGATGAATGGAACAAGATGGGGTATAGAACAGCTTACATATAAGCTTTCTGGAGCTGGCGCAGGGTTTTTGCCCTTCAAAGTTTTCCTGGCAGCTACTTTTCTCACTCGCTGTTCTCGCCTTGATCGAGGCTCTGGGGCAGGCTCGGCCCCGAAGAGTCTTTACTCTTGGGAGCCGATTTTATTGGAATCGGCCGGCTCGCATCACAACTTTTTTAAAAGGTGGTGAGTTCTTGCGAAGAGGACCACCGGAGCCGGTGGGAGGAATTTGAAGGGGGATCCATCATCATTGACAGTGCTCTGGGCCATCTTGTTGCCGCAAAGAAACAGAGCAGGGTTATAAAGCATCACTGGAAACTATCGCAAGGAAATTTGCGAGCAAGTGGTACCTGTTCGCGAAGTATCGACTTACGCGTCAAGTTGTTTCAAGCAACGGTCCTAGGGCTCTCCCGAAGGCATGGGTCTTCCACATTGTCCACCGGATCTCAAAGTCATCGTCGAAGAGATGAAGGATAGATTGTGAGGGATTGGGATGACTAGAGCATCAAAAAAGGAGTAACATCTTTGACTGGTGATAACATCGAGCAAGTCAGCCCCGCTCTCGCTTAGATGGTGGAGAAAGAGGTGAGGAGACACCTGCCCAAGACCGAATTGCCGGCCTACTACGACCGGCCGGTAAGATTCATAACCAGGTTTTATGATCCTGTTTGAGGTGCTCATGCCAACTAGGAGGAAGCAGGGACGAATCATGATGGAATATAACTGCCGAGTGCTGTCGTCATCGGCAAAGCTGTCTAACCTGAAGGAGACTGGTTTTTCAAAATTTTCAGACTCCTTGTAAGGAAAGAAGAGAGGGTCATCCAGGCCCTGGTAAAAAGTTCTGAACCATCCTGATGCTTCCTTAGGGTTCAGTTTGCTGCCTGGAAGACTGTACAAGGCTTGGCCGTAGCCGGTACAGCGGATTGGCTTCCCGTTGGTGTTTGGAAAGGTGCGGGTAGCCAAAGGTGGAAAGTTAGGGATGTGGTTCTGGAAGTACAGTTGAGCCCATAACTGAATAAACCACCAGGGGCCTCCCGTTTTAACTGTCTTTTGGGAGAATAGTTTGACAGACATCAGTTGGAGGTATCGATAGACTTCGCCCAGAAACAGCTTGCCAATGCCAAGTTGGGTGCCTTTTGGCAAGTTCATAGGCGAAAGAGAGATAGTTCTTGGTGGGAGCGAGGGAAGGACCACAGAATATGAAATGCTCCAACCAGAAGTTCAAGAAGACCGTGTGTTCTTTCTCGGTTACAGGGCCCTTGGTTTTCATGTGGCCTCTAAGATAGGCACCCCAGTTAGTGCACTCTTCCTTAGAGGAGAGTTTGAATGGCACCTTTGGCAGCATGAAAGCAGAGGGGCTGGGGGATGAAATGTCTAGGCCAGTGATCATGGCCACGTCCAGCAAGGTTGGCGTCATGGGGCCATGGCCAAACATGAAGCAGTTTAGCGCGTCAGACCAAAAGTAGCCGATGGTTTTCAGGAGATTTTCATGTTTCTCAAGGGGAGACAATGACAAAGACAGAGCATCGGCTATTCCTGTGGTTTCCCATTTGGCTTGGTGAGTTTTGGCTACTCGTTGTACCAAGAAACCCGGATCCTCAGGAGGGTTAGGCCAGGCTCGTAAGCAGTCGGCCCAGGAGGTTAGATCCAGGTTTTGGTTCATGAAGGGAATCCTATTGGCTTCGTAGGAAATCAAATTGGATGGATTTTCGGTGGAACGGGGACCAAGGCAAAGGGAATTTGGAAGAGAAGGATGCGGCGGAAGAATGTCTGAAACCTAAAATTAATGATGAGACCAGGCATTAATTCAGGAGCTTTGCCGTTAAATCTAACATTACGCTCAGGTGACTTGGGGCGGTTAAGGATTACCTTCGAGCCGTAGACCGTGGCGTTGGCGCTCGGATGATTCCGCCATTGGGTTCGCCGCGGAGTTTGGATTTGCGTGTCCAAGATCTAGGGTTCGCGCGACCGCGGTCCGGACCTGTTCGATTGGAAATTTGGGGATCTGAATTTGAGCAAGGTTTGCAGGTTACCGTTTGAGGGGGTGACTAAATTGACCTATCTCGTAATTTATCGTGAGGGACCGATGCGTTGCCATCGGCTCATTGAGCATTGACCAAGTTGACAATCGGCAAAGTCAGTATGAGGGGAAATCGGCTAAATTAGCATCAAGGAAATCGGCAAAATCAAATTAAAGGAAATTCTTCATTGATAACGGGATTCCTTACATAAAGAGCTGATTGCTCTCAAAAGGAAGTACCGGGGATACATTGCCCCATCTACTACTACCGATCCTATGCTAAGGGTCCTATCTATGGGCCGTCGCTGCCCGTCGTCGCCGCCGTCGTCGCCGCCGGCCGGCGCTACTCCCGGCTGGCTCGTCGTCGCCGCCGCCGCGGCCGCCGGCAGGGCCCTCGTTGTCCTCGTCCTCCTCGCCGCCGTCGTCGTCGCTCGTCGAAGTCGCCGAGGTTCCCCGGCCGGGGGCAGAAGCGCTTGGCCGGCGGCTCATCGGAGGAGGTGTCGTCGTCCTCCTCCTCCTCCTCCGAAGGAGGTGAAGTCGTCCCGAGAGAAGCGATCGTCATCGCTCTCCTCCTCCGTTTCCCCGTCGGCGAGGAAGCGGAGGTCACTTTCCCCGTCGGTCGAGGACTTGTCGTCCTCGGACCGGACGGAGAAGTCGTGGATCGGACTCGTCCCCGTCTTCTATGGCGCGGCGAATGTAGGCCTCGTGGGCCTCCTCCGGGTCCCACTCCGGCGTCGGCTCGCGGGAGGGGGAGGACTGGGAGGAAAGACCCGACGAGGCAGAGGAGGAAGAAGACATGGTGGCAGAGGAGGGCTTTTGGAGTGCTAATGCGAAGGGGATGAAGAAGTGAACTGCAGGATGCGGTTAAAATAGAGGCGATATACTGGAGATGATTCAATGCTGCAGCGGTTCCCGAGGATGTGGTGCCAAAACCGTCAAATCATGCGGAGAAGTTGAGAAGGCAAGGTATCATGATGAAGGGATACCGTGGCGGTTCTGTTCAGCCCCGATTTTGACACGACGAAGAAAGGGAAAAACAGAGTGGTTTTGGAATTACTATTGCCAAAACCAGGGGGCATGTGTTATCGCCAGAATTTGACCGCATTGGAGTTGGGCCGAGATGAAGATGGGCTTGGAAGATTTATATCTAAGAGGAGTTTCTGAATCGGCCTTGGGGCTAGAATTTGGGCCAGCGTGCCCATGTATCTGTAAATAATAGTAGTGTACGTGTCGGTTAGGATTAAGAAACAGAGTCTAGCTCGTACACGGTTGGGTTTATGCCCACGTTAAACAGTCTACGGACTATAAATATGTATCTAGGGTTATTGAGAAAGGAGGACAATCACGTTCACAACAAACACAAACCAGGCGCATCGCCACCCCTTATTTTGAGGGTTGCGATCTAGGCAGTATACGTTTATTCGTTACCTTGTGTTACTCGTGCTGAAGCGTTGTTGATGCCGAGTAGCACTATTTATCGTAGATGTTTTGGGGCATGCATTGATGCTTTTCTTATGCTTATTTGCTTAGCAGTGCCGTCCCTCGATATCTAGCTGTCCTTACACCTATTCAGGCGTAAGGGCAGCACCTTGCTTGTTCGTTACTTAGTAGATCCGATCTGTTATAGTTGCTCCTTGTTTCAAGGATTAGTTTAATATCCGCATGATTAGGCCTTATGTCCGGGGTTGGATGATCCGTTAGTGCGTGAGGTGTTGTTTTACCGTTCCTATAAGGGATGTTCCGGGAATTGACTTAACGTTGGTTTTTAGGCCTGTTTTAGGGATAGTTTCCATCATCTTTCGTATCTGCTAGGCCCAACTACGCGTAGGATGTTCCGATTATGCGGTGAAAACCCTAAACTGTCGTAGATTGGTTTAGCTTTGTTTTGATCAAGCAGGATCCCCATGTCATCGTAAATCCAACGTGAACCATGGGGCGATCGGCTCTTTGAGCCGATCCACAGTGGCAACCTCGAGAGCCGATCGGGCTCGTATTTAATGTTTACGTGTCTACCATGCAGGAGACTAGTTGAAGCAATCCAACACCTTCCTGATCAGGTATAGGTCAGGTGGCACGCCCTTGCAACTGCCAGAACGTGTGCTGGGACTTTGCAGGACGACGCGAGGCACCAGGGCCTACTTAGCAGTCTTGGGAGTCTCCCGGCTCTTCGTGTTGCTTAACCACTGCTCACCGGTGGGTTTTGGCAGGCAACAGTAGTCCTGACTTTCTTCAGAATCATCACTGTCATATTCTTCCCTCGCCGCTCATCGTCGTCGAGCTCTATCAATCCTGATCTGAGTAATATCATCTCGAGCATCTCTCGAATGATGTCTGGAGCCACTAGCTTGGTGTGTAGATTTCTCCTTTCGAGGAAAAAGTTTATCTCCGAGGATCGCGAGGCTTTCTAAAGCACCTCGATGAGCTTGCGCCATGGGTCCTTCGGGTGCTGGCTGCTGGCTGATCAAATAAGCCGCGAGGTTGGTAGTTGCTCCTTCAACGGTTTTTGGTCTCAACATGCCCGCAGTGTCCGTAGTCATAAAAGATTTGGATAAGTTCGAAGTTATTTCTCTTGCATCGTCTTCTGAAGTCGAGACAACCTTGATCGATGCCTTCCTGGACCTTGGCTGCTCCGAGACGCGCTTGCATGTGAGGCTCTCTAGCGCTCACTAGATTGATCGGCTGCGAGTCGACGTCGATTGAGACTGGCTTGCTCGTTTGATAGCCGCACTCGATTCCTCTCCAAGATAGAACAGTACGCATTAAGAGTTCCAACCGAAGTTCCGGAGGGGAGCAGAGTATTGTTGGTTATGGTGGCCCGAGCCGCTTCCCACTCTTCCTCCGCAATAGTGTAATCGCTATCGTCGTTGCTGGCGCTGTTTTCGGGGTTATGTCGCCTACTGGCGCGTGGAGTACGCTCTCCTTCTTCTTCTCCTCCGTTCCCTACGTTAAGGATATCATAGATCTGGTGATGCGCCATCCTCCAGGTGGCTGTCCTGGCGGCGCTGTCGATACTTTCTTCTCCTGATGAATATTTGGCGCTGCAGACTAACGGTGTATCGTCTGACCCCAATCCATGCCTGGTATCGCAGTTTAAGCAGTACTACGAGGTCATATCGCATGACTTGGAGTCATCAAATCCGACCGACATAGATAATGTCGACCGAGGAGTTGATGGTGGTGAAGAGTTCGTCGATACCGTCAAACCAGCCGATAGATCGATTGATGATGAGGCAGTTGATCCTGTTGCTGGCGAAGACGGCGTCCTTGCTGATCTAGAGACGAACGGCTCGGGCAACCGAAGGATTCCTTCAGCATTGATGTTGTAGTGGACGCTTCCAAACGTCATGCCCAAGACTCCTTGTAGGTCCAAAAAGGCCGGGCGGGACGAGTCGCTATGCGGTGTGAACTCGAAGAACCCGAATCGAATCGAGTTCCCCGAGCTTGGCGGTGAAGGGGCCGGTGATGATGCCGGCGGTGTTGATGAAGTTGCTGACGACATGGCCAAAGCAGCCGATGCTGGGTCTTGTGCTAACAGGTTTCCCACAGACGGCACCAATTGTCGAAGGTACTCCTCGGCAATGCCCTCCGTTTGGGGCTTAGGGTAGACGGAATCTTGCAGGCTGACACGAGACATCGGATACCAAACAAGCAGGGAGAGAGATTTACCCAGGTTCGGGGCCCTCGATGAGGTAAAACCCTTACGTCCTACTTGTCTGATCTTGATTACTGAAACTATCGGGTTACAATGGGGTAGCCGAAGGCTTCGACTACGATCTCGTCGAGAGGCTAAGTTCTACGATGACCTAGCTCTAGACTTGCGATGGTTATGGCTATGACAATTGTGTGTCCCTCGGCAGACCATCTCCTGGCCCTTATATTGGAGCCAGGTCTCAAGAGTTCTATCCGGGTTCGACTACTATTACAAAGAGTTCTACATCTAAACTTTCCTTGTTTCTTCGTCTTCTTGCCTTGTTAGTCAAGATTCCTTCCTTGGAACCGACATAACGGCCCACCTTGGCCGACGTATGATCTTCATGGGCCCCTGGTTGGGCCGTAGGAGGTAGCGTAATTCTAGTTACCCGAAGGGTAATGCCCACATCACCAGTAGTGGAGGCTGATCTTGACAAGAAGGCTTCGTTGAACGGGACGGGGCCGTCGGTTGCTACTCGAATCAACTAGTCGGAGCCTGGACAACGACCTACCACCGACGCCAATACGCCGCATGGATCGATTCCACGTTGTCTCCCATCGATGCCCACCGCAGCTGCTGGGGAAGAAGACCAGCATCTCGTACCTGGCTCCAACCACCAATCTCGGCTCGCCAATTCATCAGCCGCTGGTATTATCTGCTGCATATTTTTCCATGTCATGCATCTGGTCTCTGTATGAAATAAGTATTGGCTTATTTCCATCATACTATGATTTCCATGCAACTTTGGTTATAGTGGTCATTTCACAATATCAAGGAGAGTTAGACATCACAGAATCATATTGCTATTTCTTTAATTTTATCTTATATTTTTATGAGAATATATGTAGTGGTAAATGGATTCGTCCAAGACGCCCACGAATGATGGCAACTCAACATCACTAGAGACTCATTTTTTGACAGCTGCACACATTGCAGTTGTCAAGATGTTGAAATAAAACTGATCCAGCATGGGCTACTCATCGCAGCTACTCATGCATGTGTCAAACTTGAAATTGAAGAAAACAGAAAGACGAATAAGTGGATTCACTGGATGTAGTGCAATGAGGTGTTCAAATGTGGTGGCATTCATCGACTGAAGTTTTATTTGGCTGGAGAGAAAAGTGAAGTGAAGCAATGCAACAAAGTTAGTGCGTAGGTTAGATATGAAATGCAGCAAAGTTTAGAGAATTATAATGAGAGTAAGAGGAAGACTGATGAAGATACAAATCTTGTTAGAGGCGGTGCTGATGGTGATGATTGTGTGGAAGTATCGCCACAATAGGTTTTTTTGTGAGTAGCATGACCATACGGGAAGACCCTATGGCATTTTCTTTTTAACCACAATAGGTTGTTGCTTCCACTCGAGTCACTTGAGCCTAAAAAAAAGAAAAAACTTCCGCATCAAGCAAGTGAACAACAAACCGGGCAGCGGATGAATTCTTTTTTATCTAGAAGCCAATCAGGTGATCAACAAACAATAAAGAGTTTTTGCAATATCAAGAAGCTTTTGAAAGACTTGATTTAATTATAAATAAATGGGTTATTGATGCATCTATCCCTTTCAATGTAACTATATCTAGATACTCAACCTATCATTGATGCAATTGCTAGTTATCAAGGGCAAACATGTATAGAATGGGCGGCCCTTTTGAAAGGACACATATGCCGCCTAGAGGGGGGGTGAATATGCGGTTTAAAACTTTTACGAATATGGCTTAACAAATGCAGAATAAAACTAGTTTTTAATTTGTCAAGCACAAAACCTATATAACTAGGGTTCACCTATGTGCACCAACAACTTACACTAAGCAATTCAAGCAACTATGTGATAACAAGATATATAACTTCAAGCACGAAGGCTATCACAAAGTAAAGTGCATAAGTAAAGAGCTCGGGTACAAGAATAACCGAAGTGACGCGAAGACAACGATGTATCCCGAAGTTCACACCCTTGCGAGTGCTACTCTCCGTTGGATTGGTGTGGAGGACAAGTCACTCCAAATGCATGAAGGCCACCATATTCTCCTCAAGAATTCCCACCAAAAGGGATGTCCTCGATCCACTATGGAACCTTACGGTGGTCACCGAACCCGCACAAAGCTTGGGGCTATCTCCACAACTTAATTGGAGGCTCCCAATAAATCGCCTCAAAGGCCTTGCCCTTGAAGAATGTCCACAACTTAATTGGAGTCCCCAAGAACACCACAAAGACCACAAATCCACTAAGCCGTCTAGGGTCCAAAGACCCAAGAGGAACAAGCTCCGGAAACAAGCTCCCGAAGTGAATATCTCACGAACTTTCACCTCCACGTATCACCATGGAGAAGTCAAACCGATGCACCAAATGCAATGGCAAGAACACCACAAAGATGCTCAAGTCCTTCTCTCTCAAATTCCAACAAAGCTACAAAAGCTATTGGGGGGATAAGAGAGGAAGAACAAATAAGAGGAGGAACACCAAATTTATCCAAGATCTAGATCTAGTGGATTCCCCTCACAAAGAGAGGGATTTGATTGGTCAAGATGTAGATGTAGATCTCCTCTCTATTTTCCCTCAAATAGGTGCAAGAAACATGGAGGGATTGGAGGGAGAGGAAGCTTCTCAAGGTCAACAATGGAGTAGAGAGAGTGGAAGAACCAACCAACCCAAGGAGGAAGAAGGGGGTCTTATATACCCCCTCCCAGTGGAATATGACCGTTTGGGACCTCCCGGGCCTGAATTTCCGTCCCCGGGGACTTCGAAAAACGACTAAGGACTTAAGAGAACTGCTCTCAGTAAGGGGCCGGACATTTCGCCGGAAATTTTATAATCTGGGCCGGAATTTCCGCCCCCCCCCCCGAAAACTGGAAAAACATCAAAACGAGAAGGACCATAACTTGAGAATACGGACTCCGATTTTGATGTTCTTGGGCTCGTTTCGAAACTAGTAACAAGATCTACAAGATCATGCAGGGACCATAATAGTCCAGCAAGGTAGGATAGAAATAAATGATTATATGTTTGACCTATCTAAAAAAAACATACCGGTAAAACCTCCAACCTTGAAAATGCAACAAGTTGCCCGTGCAAAAACCATTCTTGATGAACTAGAGCTTGTCATGAGAATAAGCACAAGCTCTAAAACATCACACGGATAAGATCCAAATAACAACCAAGAAAGATGGTGCAATGATGCAAAGGTTTGAGCTCTCTGAAGGATACGATCGAGTTACTCACTCGAGAGCCCTCTTGATAGTACGTCAACTAAACTATAAACCGGTCTCCAACTACACCATGAGACCGGTAATAAAGGAACACTATCAAGAGCAAACCTTAACCTTGTGCGTTCATCTTGAGCTCGATGATGACGATCTTGACCGCAACAAGATGGAACGCCTTTCTTGATTGTGCTTGTTTGACGAAGTCTTGTGGATTGCTCCCCCATATTCCACCATGGGAAAGCTACTTCTTTGGCACATCTTTACATATCCATGATCACCATATGGATGGCAAGCTTCAACCAAATGATCTTTTCGAGATGGCTCATCTTGAACTTGCACATCATTTCTTCATTCTTCATCATGTTGATGTCTTGAAGTTAACTTTGAGGGCTGACTTCATCTTCATCTTCAAGACATATTAGACACTTAATTATTATTCATCAATTTCTTCTTATTGCAACCTTGAAGCTAACATATGGTTCAAGCATTATCTATGGACAACTCCTACAAATGTAACTCAATGCAAATATTAGTCCATAGAGATTTTTATTAATTACCAAAACCACACATGGGGTTCCATGCACTTTCACCTTTGCTTACAAAAAAATGAAGCTACTAAAAAGTTCGCTGAAAGCTATCGGAAATCATGCAGGGAGAGTGGCTGCACCATTATGGCTGATGGTTAGACTAATAGTATGAAGCTAACACTCGTCAACTTCCTGTGTATTGTTAGAAAGGTATTATTTTTCTTAAATTTGTAGATGCCATTACTAATTCCAAAATTGCTGATTTTTTATTCAACGATGTTATGCGCTTTGCTGGATTCGAAAATGTGGTGCATTTTGTGGATGATAATGGCTCAAATATGGTACTAGCTGGAAATAAATTAGAGTCTAAGTTTTCTTCAATTTATTGGTCTCCTAGTGCTGCTCAGTGTTTGAATTTGATCTTGACTGATTTGGGAAAGCTTGAAATAGTGAAATAAGTTGTAGAAGATGCATCTAAAATCACTATGTGATGAGGACATCCCTACCTCACTACTACCTCCGTCATTACCAACAGAAGATGAACCTGCTGTGAAGCTCAAGTCCAATGAAGTCAGGATTGGACCAATGACACGAGCTCGTGCGAAGCTACTTAAGCAACGAGTGAACTTGTTCCTAAACGATACTTTGATTGATGAGAACTTTATACTACCTAAGTCCTATTACTTATGTGTCATCAGGTATGAAGAGGAGAAAAGCATCGCACGAGGAGGAGAGGAGCAGCTGGACGTGAAGATGGACGTGAAGCTGGACAAGGAGCTGGACATGAAGATATCTCATGGACGCGCGAGGGAGGAGCGGGAGGAATGCGCGAGAGGAGAAGAAGAAGTCCAGGCTGGTCCAGCGCCCGGTCAGACCGGCCCCCATGCCGGGCCGCCCGGTCCTTGGCCCGGTCAACCGGCCGCCAACCGGCTGCCAACCGGAGGGAGCGCTTCGTACCGGGCAGAAACCGGAAACTTCGCAGTTTCCCGGTTGCCGCCCGGTTGACCGGACCACCGACCGGGCCGGCCGGTCCACAGCCCGGTCGACCGGATCCCAGACCGGACCGGTCCCGAGTCCGTCTCGACCAGATCTATTCCGGGTCGGTTTTACTTGTATCTTTCGACCGAACTCGTCCCGACGCCTATATAAGTGCCTTGGACGACCCCCTAGCGGTTTTAGACCACGTTTAAGATAAACCCTAGTTCTTAGTTGTTTGCTCTAGCAAAACTATTGAATCCCTACACCATATTGCTTGATATTGTGTAGATCCCGAAAAAGTCTTGTGTGATCTCGTTGTTCCATTGGGAATTAGATGATTGCAACTTACCGCTTCGTGGTCGGCGGCTACGTGCGCAAGTGTGTGGAGTTGCGAATATCTTGCGGGGTTGAGAGCTGTTGCATCCGGCGACAGGGACCAATCGAGAGATCTCGTTGCGTCATACAAGTTATCATCCATTACATCGTCGTGTTTCTCCGCTGCTATCACCCCGTGATCATCATCACCACCGTTGCTTACTGAGAAGATCGGGCCACCCCATATCATCTTGGTATCAGATTTCCAGTTTTCCTCGGTAAGCCATTCACAATCCACCCCATAGTTGAGTTGTGAGTGTTTTCCTATCCAGAAAAAGCCAAAAAAAAATTAGGGTTATGGTTTGCCATAGCCATAGCTTGCACTATTTTCGAGTTTTAGTTGCTTTTCGTAGTTGTTTTTGCGTAACTTTATCTTTCCTCTAGTATTTTAGGGTTTGAGTTTACTCTATCATCTTGTGTTACTTAGTCGTCTAGTGTCAGTTTTTGTTACTCCGAGTCCACATAGCGTACAGTGTGCTTGTTCCCAACCATAGACACAGCCTTTCGATATACGTGACTAGGAACTTCCCCAGAAGAGACTAGTTTTACCGCTTGACAGGCTGCTCATTAGGGTTTTGGTGCTTTGCATATCTTGTTGGCCGTGTTATCAAGGAGTTGTGTCATAAAATCAAAAAGAAAAAAAATAGAGAAAATTAAAAAAGAAGCAAAAAGGGCTACATAGCTGCGTGTGTTACAAAAAATAGAAGAAAAATACAAAAAGAAAAGTGAAGTGCTAGATGAATCAAGTGAAAGGCCTAAGTTTACTTTACTGCACCCGTAGTTGAGCAATCTTGTGCCTGTTTCGTTGAGCTTTGCTAGCGTCTCTCTTGTGCATTGCAACCTTTCCTCCATATAGTTACATTGCCCCATTATATCGCCTTGTGTGAGTATCATTGGTTGTCTACGGTCAGCGCTAGAGCTTGTTATTGGTGCAAATAGGTAGCCTACCTACAGCCCCACATATACCCTGCTTTGTCGTGTGATTGTTCTTATACCCTTGATATTCGCTTCGCTACATCCGTGCACTAGTTGTTACTACAAGTGGTAAGCAATACTAATTTACTTTGGAACGATAAGATTACCTTTTCTTATCAGTTTTGAGTGAGTTGTGAGAGTACCACCATATATTTTTGATTTAGTGCACTGATGTCTACGCCCCCTCCTTTTCCTGTAGACAGTGTTGGGCCTCCAAGAGCAGAGGTTTGTAGAACAGCAGCAAGTTTTCCCTTAAGTGTATCACCCAAGGTTTATCGAACTCAGGGAGGAAGAGGTCAAAGATATCCCTCTCATGCAACCCTGCAACCACAAAGCAAGAAGTCTCTTGTGTCCCCAACACACCTAATAGGTGTACTAGTTCGGCGGAGAGATAGTGAAATACAGGTGGTATGAATAAGTATGAGCAGTAGCAACGGTGCCAGAAAATAGCTTGCTGGCGTGTAGTTGATGGTGGTAGTATTGCAGCAGTAGTAACGCGATAGAAACAAGTAAACAAGCAGCGATAGCAGATATTTAGGAACAAGGCCTAGGGATTACACTTTCACTAGTGGACACTCTCAACATTGATCACATAACGAGAATAGATAAATGCATACTCTACACTCTTGTTGGATGATGAACACATTGCGTAGGATTACACGAACCCTCAATGCCGGAGTTAACAAGCTCCACAATTCAATGTTCATATTTAAATAACCTTAGAGTGCATGAAAGATCAATTCGACTAAACCAAGTACTAGCATAGCATGCACACTTGTCACCTTCATGCTATGTAGAAGGAATAATACACATCAATACTATCATAGCAATAGTTAACTTCATAATCTACAAGAGATCATAATCATAGCATAAACCAAGTACTAACACGGATGCACACACTGTCACCATTACACCGTGTAGGAGGAATAAAACTACTTTAATAACATTACTAGAGTAGCACATAGATAAATTGTGATACAAAATACATTGCAATCATAAATAGATATAAATAAGCACTTCACTATGCCATTCAACAGTGAATAAGTATTCTGTGAAATATAGCCTAAGAGACCCACACGGTGCACACACTGTCACCTTTACACACGTGGGACAAGGAGTCTCCGGAGATCACATGAGTAAAATTCACTTGACTAGCATAATGACATCTAGATTACAAGCATCATCATATGAATCTCAATCATGTAAGGCAGCTCATGAGATTATTGTATTGAAGTACATAGGAGAGAGATGAACCACATAGCTACCGGTACAGCCCCGAGCCTCGATGGAGAACTACTCCCTCCTCATGGGAGCAGCAGCGCTGATGAAGATGGCGGTGGAGATGGCAGCGGTGTCGATGGAGAAGCCTTCCGGGGGCACTTCCCCGTTCCGGCGGCGTGCCGGAACAGAGACTCCTGTCCCCCAGATCTTGGCTTCGCGATGGCGGCGGCTCTGGAAGGTTTCTGCGGGTTTCGTCGAACGTCCAGGGTTTTCGCGACGGAGGCTTTAAATAGGCGGAAGGGCAAGGTCGGTGGACTTCTGGAGGGCCCACACTATAGGGGGGCGCAGCCCCCCCTTGGCCGCGTCGGCCTAGGGTTTGGTGGCCCTGTGCCCCCTCTCTGGCGGTTCTCGTGTGTTCTGGATGCTTCCGGGCAAAATAGGAACCTGGGCGTTGATTTCGTCCAATTCCGAGAATATTTCTTTACTAGGATTTCGAAACCAAAAACAGCAGTAGACAAAGAATCGGCACTTCGGCATCTTGTTGATAGGTTAGTTCCGAGAAAATGCACGAATATGACATAAAGTGTGCATAAAACATGTAGATATCATCAATAATGTGGCATGGAACACAAGAAATTATCGATACGTCGGAGACGTATCAGCATCCCCAAGCTTAGTTCTGCTCGTCCCGAGCAGGTAAAACGATAACAAAGATAATTTATGGAGTGACATGCCATCATAACCTTGATCATATTGTAAACATATGTAATGAATGCAGCGATCAAAACAATGTATATGACATGAGTAAACAAGTGAATCATACAGCAAAGACTTTTCATGAATAGTACTTAAAGACAAGCATCAATAAGTCTTGCATAAGAGTTAACTCATAAAGCAATAATTCAAAGTAAAGGCATTGAAGCAACACAAAGGAAGATTAAGTTTCAGCGGTTGCTTTCAACTTATAACATGTATATCTCATGGATATTGTCAACATAGAGTAATATAACAAGTGCAATATGCAAGTATGTAGGAATCAATGCACAGTTCACACAAGTGTTTGCTTCTTGAGGTGGAGAGAAATAGGTGAACTGACTCAACAATAAAGGTAGAAGAAAGGTCCTTCAAAGAGGAAAGCATTGATTGCTATATTTGTGCTAGAGCTTTGATTTTGAAAACATGAAGAGAGCATAAAAATAAAGTTTTGAGAGGTGTATGTTGTTGTCAACGAATGGTAGCGGGTACTCTAACCCCCTTGCCAGACAAACCTTCAAAGAGCGGCTCCCATTTTATTTTATTTTTGGATGGCACTCCTTCCAACCTTTCTTTCACAAACCATGGCTAACCGAATCCTCGGGTGCCTGCCAACAATCTCATACCATGAAGGAGTGCCTTTTTATTTTAGTTTTATTATGATGACACTCCTCCCAACCTTTGCTTACACAAGCCATGGCTAACCTAATCCTTCGGGTGCCGTCCAACAATCACATACCATGGAGGAGTGTCTATTTTTCTTAATTAATTTGGGACTGGGAATCCCATTGCCAGCTCTTTTTGCAAAATTATTGGATAAGCGGATGAAGCCACTAGTCCATTGGTGAAAGTTGCCCAACAAGATTGAAAGATAAACACCACATACTTCCTCATGAGCTATAAAACATTGACACAAATCAGAGGTGATAAATTTTGAATTGTTTAAAGGTAGCACTCAAGCAATTTACTTTGGAATGGCAGGAAATACCATGTAGTAGGTAGGTATGGTGGACACAAATGGCATAGTGGTTGGCTCAAGGATTTTGGATGCATGAGAAGTATTCCCTCTCGATACAAGGTTAGGCTAGCAAAGTTATTTGAAACAAACACAAGGATGAACCGGTGCAGCAAAACTCACATAAAAGACACATTGTAAACATTATAAAACTCTACACCGTCTTCCTTGTTGTTCAAAACTCAATACTAGAAATTATCTAGACCTTAGAGAGACCAAATATGCAAACCAAATTTTAGCATGCTCTATGTATTTCTTCATAAATGGGTGCAAAGTATATGATGCAAGAGCTTAAACATGAGCACAACAATTGCCAAGTATCACATTTACCCAAGACATTATAGCAATTACTACATGTATCATTTTCCAATTCCAACCATATAACAATTTAACGAAGAAGAAACTTCGCCATGAATACTATGAGTAAAGCCTAAGGACATACTTGTCCATATGCAACAGCGGAGCGTGTGTCTCTCCCATACAGTGAATGCTAGGATCCATTTATTCAAGCAAAAACAAAAAACAAAAACAAACCGACGCTCCAAGCTAAGCACATAAGATGTGACGGAATAAAAATATAGTTTCAGGGGAGGAACCTGATAATATTGTCGATGAAGAAGGGGATGCCTTGGGCATCCCCAAGCTTAGACGCTTGAGTCTTCTTGATATATGCAGGGGTGAACCACCGGGGCATCCCCAAGCTTAGACTTTTCACTCTTCTTGATCATAGTATATCATCCTCCTCTCTTGACCCTTGAAAACTTCCTCCACACCAAACTCAAAGCAAACTCATTAGAGGGTTAGTGCATAATCAAAAACTCACATGTTCGAGAGGTGACACAATTATTCTTAACACTTCTGGACATTGCTCAAAGCTACTGGAAGGTAATGGAACAAAGAAATCCACCCAACACAGCGAAAGAAGCAATGCGAAATAAAAGGCAGAATCTGTCAAAATAGAACAGTCCGTAAAGACGAATTTTAAAATGGCACTAGACTTGCTCAGATGAAAATTCCCAAATTAAATGAAAGTTGCGTACATATCTGAGGATCACTCACGTAAATTGGCATAATTTTCTGAGTTACTGACAGAGAATTAGGCCCAGATTCGTGACAGCAAGAAAACAGTTTCTGCGCAGTAATCCAAATCTAGTATTGACTTTACTATCAAAGACTTTACTTGGCACAATAAACACAAAACTAAGATAAGGAGAGGTTGCTACAGTAGTAAACAACTTCCAAGACACAAATATAAAACAAAGTACTGTATCAAAATAACACATGGGTTATCTCCCAAGAAGTTCTTTCTTTATAACCATTAAGATGGGCTCAGCAGTTTTAATGATGCACTCGCAAGAAATAGTAATTGAAGCAAAAGAGAGCATCAAGAGGCAAATTCAAAACACATTTAAGTCTAACATGCTTCCTATGAAAAGGAATCTTGTACACAAATAAATTCATGAAGAGCAAAATGACAAGATCAGGAAGATAAAATAAGTGTAGCTTCAAAAATTTCAGCACATAGAGAGGCATTTTAGTAACATGAAAATTTCTACAACCATATTTTCCTTTCTCATAATAGCTTTCAGTAGTGTCATGAGAAAACTCAACAATATAACTATCACATAAAGCATTCTTATCATGAGTCTCATGCATAAAATTATTACTCTCCACATAAGCATAATCAATTTTATTAGTTGTAGTGGAAGCAAATTCAACAAAGTAGCTATCATCAAATATAGAAGGCATATTGTAATCATAATCAAATTTACTCTCCATAGCAGGCGGTACTAAAAGACCAATATCATTATCATAAATAGGAGGCAAAGTATCATCAAAGTAAATTTTCTCCTCAATGCTTGGGGGAATAAAAAGATCATGAAAACCAGCTTCCCCAAGCTTAGAACTTTCTATATTATTATCAACAATGGTGTTCAAAGCGTTCATACTAATATTACTACCGAGCATGCAAATAAGATTCCATAGGTTTTTTAATTTTCGCATCAAACAATCCATGTTTTAAATCAGGAAATAGAAATAGAAGCTCATTCTTGTCCATTATGCCAAACTAGTGTAAACAAGAAACAAAAAGTTGCAATTGCAGGATCTAAAGGAAATAGCTTCGAGTACTTACGACGGCGAAAATAGCTTAGTAGCGGAGATCCGGAGTGTGAGTACCTTTTACCTTTCCTCCCCGGCAACGGCGCCAGAAAATAGCTTGATGTCTACGCCCCTCCTTTTCCTGTAGACGGTGTTGGGCCTCCAAGAGCAGAGGTTTGTAGAACGAGCAGCAAGTTTTCCCTTAAGTGGATCACCCAAGGTTTATCGAACTCGGGGAGGAAGAGGTCAAAGATATCCCTCTCATGCAACCACCGCAACCACAAAGCAAGAAGTCTCTTGTGTCCCCAACACACCTAATAGGTGTACTAGTTCGGCGAAGAGATAGTGAAATACAGGTGGTATGAATAAGTATGATCGAGTAGCAAGCTGTGCCGAGAAAATAGCTTGTCGGCGTGTAGTTGATGGTGGTAGTATTGCAGCGGTAGTAACACGGTAAAACGAGTAAACAAGCAGCGATAGCGATATTTAGGAAACAGGGCCTAGGGATTACACTTTCACTAGTGGACACTCTCAACATTGATCACATAACGAGAATAGATAAATGCATACTCTACACTCTTGTTGGATGATGAACACATTGCGTAGGATTACATGAACCCTCAATGCCGGAGTTAACAAGCTCCACAATTCAATGTTCATATTTAAATAACCTTAGAGTGCATGAAAGATCAATTCGACTAAACCAAGTACTAGCATAGCATGCACACTTGTCACCTTCATGCTATGTAGGAGGAATAATACACATCAATACTATCATAGCAATAGTTAACTTCATAATCTATAAGAGATCATAATCATAGCATAAACCAAGTACTAACACGGATGCACACACTGTCACCATTACACCATGTAGGAGGAATAAAACTACTTTTATAACATTACTAGAGTAGCACATAGATAAATTGTGATACAAAATACATTGCAATCATAAAGAGATATAAATAAGCACTTCACTATGCCATTCAACAGTGAATAAGTATTATGTGAAATATAGCCTAAGAGACCCACACGGTGCACACACTGTCACCTTTACACACGTGGGACAAGGAGTCTCCGGAGATCACATGAGTAAAATTCACTTGACTAGCATAATGACATCTAGATTACAAGCATCATCATATGAATCTCAATCATGTAAGGCAGCTCATGAGATTATTGTATTGAAGTACATAGGAGAGAGATGAACCACATAGTGATACGTCTCCAACGTATCGATAATTTCTTGTGTTCCATGCCACATTATTGATGTTATCTACATGTTTTATGCACACTTTATATCATATTCGTGCATTTTCTGGAACTAACCTATTAACAAGATGCCGAAGTGCCGATTCTTGTTTTCTGCTGTTTTTGGTTTCAGAAATCCTAGTAAAGAAATATTCTCGGAATTGGACGAAATTAAAGCCCAGAGGCCTATTTTCTCACGAAGCTTCCAGAAGTCCGAAGGAGAGACGAAGAGGGGCCACAGGGTGGCCAAACCCTAGGGCGGCGCGGCCCCACCCCGGGCCGCGCCGGCCTGTGGTGTGGGCCCCCTGTGCCGCCTCTTGACCTGCCCTTCCGCCTACAAATAGCCTCCGTGACGAAACCCCCAGTACCGAGAGCCACGATACGGAAAACATTGCGAGACGCCGTCGCCGCCGATCCCATCTCGGGGGATCTCGGAGATCGCCTCCGGCACCCTCGCCGGAGAGGGGATTCATCTCCCGGAGGACTCTACACCGCCATGGTCGCCTCCGGAGTGATGAGTGAGTAGTCTACCCCTGGACTATGGGTCCATAGCAGTAGCTAGATGGTTGTCTTCTCCCCATTGTGCTATCATTGTCGGATCTTGTGAGCTGCCTATCATGATCAAGATCATCTATATGTAATTCTATATGTTGCGTTTGTTGGGATCCGATGAATAGAGAATACTTGTTATGTTGATTATCAAAGTTATGCTTATGTGTTGTTTATGATCTTGCATGCTCTCCGTTATTAGTAGATGCTCGGCCAAGTAGATGCTTTTAACTCCAAGAGGGAGTACTTATGCTCGATAGTGGGTTCATGCCTGCATTGACACCAGGACGATGTGACAGAAAGTTCTAAGGTTGTGTTGTCTTGTTGCCACTAGGGATAAAACATTGATGCTATGTCTAAGGATGTAGTTGTTGATTACATTACGCACCATACTTAATGCAATTGTCCGTTGTTTTGCAACTTAATACCGGAGGGGGTTCGGATGATAACTTCGAAGGTGGACTTTTAGGCATAGATGCGGTTGGATGGCGGTCTATGTACTTTGTCGTAATGCCCAATTAAATCTCACTATACTCATCATGATATGTATGTGCATTGTCATGCTCTCTTTATTTGTCAATTGCCCAAGCTGTAATTTGTTCACCCAACATGCTGTTCGTCTTATGGGAGAGACACCTCTAGTGAACTGTGGACCCCGGTCCAATTCTCTTTCTTGAAATACAATCTCATTGCAATACTTGTTTCTCTTGTTTTCTCTGCAAACAATCATCTTCCACACAATACGGTTAATCCTTTGTTACGAGCAAGCCGGTGAGATTGACAACCTCACCTGTTTCGTTGGGGCAAAGTAGCTTGGTTGTGTTGTGCGGGTTCCACGTTGGCGCCGAAATCTGCGGTGTTGCACCGCACTACATCCCGCCGCCATCAACCTTCAACGTGCTTCTTGGCTCCTCCTGGTTCGATAAACCTTGGTTTCTTTCACGAGGGAAAACTTGTTGCTGTGCGCATCATACCTTCCTCTTGGGGTTGCCCAACGAACGTGTGAAATACACGCCATCAAGCTCTTTTTCAGGCGCCGTTGCTCGGGGAGATCAAGACACGGCTGCAAGGGGAGTCTCCACTTCTCAATCTCTTTACTTTGTTTTTGTCTTGCTTTATTTTATTTACTACTTTGTTTGCTGCACTAAATCAAAATACAAAAAAATTAGTTGCTAGTTTTACTTTATTTGCTATCTTGTTTGCTATATCGAAAACACAAAAAAATTAGTTTACTTGCATTTACTTTATCTAGTTTGCTTCATTTACTATTGCTAAAATGGCCAACGCTGAAAATACTAAGTTGTGTGACTTCACAACCACAAATAATAATGATTTCTTATGCACACCTATTGCTCCACCTGCTACTACAGCAGAATTCTTTGAAATTAAACCTGCTTTATTGAATCTTGTCATGAACCATCAATTTTACGGAATTAGTTCCGATGATGCTGCTGCCCATCTCAATAATTTTGTTGAACTATGTGAAATGCAAAAATATAAAGATGTAGATGGTGATATTATTAAACTAAAATTGTTCCCTTTCTCATTAAGAGGAAGAGCTAAAGATTGGTTGCTATCTCTGCCTAAGAATAGTATTGATTCATGGACTAAATGCAAGGATGCTTTTATTGGTAGATATTATCCCCCTGCTAAAATTATATCTTTGAGGAGTAGCATAATGAATTTTAAACAATTAGATACTGAACATGTTGCTCAAGCTTGGGAAAGAATGAAATCTCTGGTTAAAAATTGCCCAACCCATGGATCGACTACTTGGATGATCATCCAAACCTTCTATGCGGGACTAAATTTTTCTTCGCGGAATTTATTGGATTCAGCTGCTGGAGGTACCTTTATGTCCATCACATTGGGGGCGGCTACAAAACTTCTTGATGATATGATGATAAATTACTCTGAATGGCACACGGAAAGAGCTCCACAAGGTAAGAAGGTAAATTCTGTCGAAGAATCCTCCTCCTTGAGTGATAAAATTGATGCTATTATGTCTATGCTTGCGAATGATAGGACTAATGTTGATCCTAATAATGTTCCGTTAGCTTCATTGGTTGCACAAGAAGAACATGTTGATGTAAACTTCATTAAAAATAATAATTTTAACAACAATGCTTATCGGAACAATTCTAGTAATAACTATAGGCCATATCCTTATAATAATGGCAACGGCTATGGTAATTCTTATGGAAATTCTTACAACAATAATAGGAATTCACCCCCTGGACTTGAAGCCATGCTTAAAGAATTTATTAGTACACAAACTGCCTTTAACAAATCTGTTGAGGAAAAGCTCAATAAAATTGATATTCTTGTTTCTAGAGTTGATAGTCTTGCCTCCGATGTTGATCTTTTGAAATCGAAAGTTATGCCCAATAGGGACATTGAAAATAAAATTGTTACTACAGCAAATGCCATTCAAGTTAGAATTAATGAGAATATAAGATTAATGGCTGAACTAGCGTGCTAGGTGGGATAGAGAAGAAAATGAAAAACTAGCTAAAGAGAAAAATATAGCTAAAGTTTGGACTATTACCACCATTAGTAATGATAATGCTACACATGTTGCTGCACCTCCTACTCATACTAATAAAAGAATTGGTGTTAGCAATGTTTCCACTTCTAATGCAAAGCGCGAAAAGCTGCACGAAAGCTGCTAAAACTGCTGAAACTCGCTTGCGATAAAGGCTGCTGAAATTTTTTCCAACATTGGGGATGATGATCCCATTGCTTTAGATTATAATGGTTTGAATTTTGATGATTGCCACATCTCTGAAGTTATAAAGTTCTTGCAAAAACTTGCTAAAAGTCCTAATGCTAGTGCTATAAATTTGGCTTTCACGCATCATATTACAAATGCTCTCATAAAAGCTAGAGAAGAGAAACTAGAGCGCAAAGCCTCTATTCCTAAAAAGCTAGAAGATGGTTGGGAGCCCATCATTAAGATGAAGGTTAAAGATTTTGATTGTAATGCTTTATGTGATCTTGGTGCAAGTATTTACGTTATGCCGAAGAAAATTTATAATATGCTTGACTTGCCACCGCTGAAAAATTGTTATTTGGATGTTAATCTTGCTGATCATTCTACAAAGAAACCTTTGGGTAAAGTTGATAATGTTCGCATTACCGTTAACAATAATCTTGTTCCGTTGATTTTGTTGTCTTGGATATTGAATGCAATGCATCTTGTCCAATTATATTGGGAAGACCTTTTCTTCGAACTGTTGGTGCTATTATTGATATGAGGGAAGGTAATATAAAATATCAATTTCCTCTCAAGAAAGGTATGGAACACTTCCCTAGAAAGAGAATGAAGGTACCTTATGATTCTATCATTAGAACAAATTATGATGTTGATGCTTCATCTCTCGATGTTACTTGATACACACTTTCTGCGCCTAGCTGAAAGGCGTTAAGAAAAGCGCTTATGGGAGACAACCCATGTTTTTACCTACAGTACTTTGTTTTTATTTTGTGTCTTGGAAGTTGTTTACTACTGTAGCAACCTCTCCTTATCTTAGTTTTGAGTTTTGTTGTGCCAAGTTAAGCCGTTGATAGAAAAGTAAGTACTAGATTTGGATTACTGCGCAGTTCCAGATTTCTTTGCTGTCACGAATCTGAGCCCACTGCCCTGCAGGAAGCTCAGAAAATTATGCCAATTTACGTGCATGATCCTCAGATATGTACGCAACTTTCATTCAATTTGAGCATTTTCATTTGAGCAAGTCTGGTGCCATTTTAAAATTCGTCAATACGAACTGTTCTGTTTTGACAGATTCTGCCTTTTATTTCGCATTGCCTCTTTCGCTATGTTGGATGAATTTCTTTGATCCACTAATGTCCAGTAGCATTATGCAATGTCCAGAAGTGTTAAGAATGAGTGTGTCACCTCTGAATATGTCAATTTATATTGTGCACTAACCCTCTAATGAGTTGTTTCGAGTTTGGTGTGGAGGAAGTTTTCAAGGATCAAGAGAGGAGTATGATGCAACATGATCAAGGAGAGTGAAAGCTCTAAGCTTGGGGATGCACCCGGCGGTTCACCCCTGCATATATCAAGAAGACTCAAGCGTCTAAGCTTGGGGATGCCCAAGGCATCCCCTTCTTCATCAACAAATTATCGGGTTCCTCCCCTGAAACTACATTTTTATTCGGCCACATCTTATGTGCTTTTTCTTGGAGCGTCGTTTTGTTTTTGTTTTTGTTTTGTTTGAATAAAATGGATCCTAGCATTCACTTTATGGGAGA
>NC_061512.1:254617664-254662740 GCF_022539505.1 Lolium rigidum
GACTCAACAATAAAGTAGAAGATAGGCCCTTCGCAGAGGGAAGCATTGATTACTATATTGTGCTAGAGCTTTTCATTTTGAAAACAAGAAACAATTTTGTCAACGGTAGTAATAAAGCATATGTGTTATGTATAATATATCTTATAAGTTGCAAGCCTCATGCATAGTATACTAATAGTGCTCGCACCTTGTCCTAATTAGCTTGGATTAACATGGATTATCATTGCATAGCATATGTTTCAACCAAGTGTCACAAAGGGGTACCTCTATGCCGCACTGTACAAAGGTCTAAGGAGAAAGTTCGCATTGGATTTCTCGCTTTTGATTATTCTCAACTTAGACATCCATACCGGGACAACATAGACAACGAGATAATGGACTCCTCTTTAATGCATAAGTATTCAACAACGAGTTAATATTCTCATAAGAGATTGAGGATTAGTTGTCCAAAGCTGAAACTTCCACCATGAATCATGGCTTTAGTTAGCGGCCCAATGTTCTTCTCTAACAATATGCATACTCAAACCATTTGATCATGAAAATCGCCCTTACTTCAGACAAGATGAACATGCATAGCAACTCACATGATATTCAACAAAGGTAAAAGAGTTGATGGCGTCCCCAGAAACATGGTTACCGCTCAACAAGCAACTTATTAAGATGTAAGACACATAAGTACATATTCTTCACCACAATAGTTTTTAAGGCTATTTGTCCCATGAGCTATATATTGCAAAGGAAAAGAATAGAAATTTTAAAGGTAGCACTCAAGTAATGTACTTTGGAATGGCGGAGAAATACCATGTGGTAGGTAGGTATGGTGGACACAAATGGCATGGTTATTGGCTCAAGGATTTGGATGCATGAGAAGAATTTCTCTCAATACAAGGCTAGGCTAGCAAGGTTGTTTGAAGCAAACTCAAGTATAAAAGGTGCAGCAAAGCTCACATATGAACATATTGTAACTATTATAAGACTTTACATTGTCTCCTTGTTGTTCAAACACCTCAACCGAGAAAATATCTAGACTCTAGAGATCAATCATGCAAACCAAATTTTAACAAGCTCTATGTAGTTCTTCATTAATGGGTACAAGGTACATGATGCAAGAGCTTAAACATGATCTATATGAGCACAACAATTGCCAAGTATCACATTATTCAAGACATTAAACCATTTACCACATGCGGCATTTTCCGTTTCGAACCATATAACAATGAATGAAATAGTCCAACTTTCGCAATGAACATTAAAGATAAAGCTAAGAACACATGTGTTCATACGAAACAACGAGAGCGTCTCTCTCCCACACAAAGAATGCTAGGATCCGATCTTATTCAAACAGAAACAAAAACAAAAACAAACAGACGCTCCAAGTAAAGCACATAAGATGTGACGGAATAATAATATAGTTTCACTAGAGGAATCTGATAAGTTGTCGATGAAGAAGGGATGCCTTGGGCATCCACAAGCTTAGACGCTTGAGTCTTCTTAAAATATGCAGGGATGAACCACGGGGGCATCCCCAAGCTTTGACTTTTCACTCTTCTTGATCATATTGTATCATCCTCCTCTCTTGACCCTTGAAAACTTCCTCCACACCAAACTTGAAACAAACTCATTAGAGGGTCAGTGCATAATTCATATATTCAGAGGTGACATAATCATTCTTAACACTTCTGGACATTGCACTAAGCTACTGAAAGTTAATGGAACAAAGAAATCCATCAAATATAGCAAAACAGGCAATGCGAAATAAAAGGTAGAATTTGTCAAAACAGAACAGTTCGTAAAGACGAATTTTAAAGTGGCACCAGACTTTCTCAGATGAAAATTCCCATATTGAATGAAAGTTGCGTACATATCTGAGGATCACGCACGTAAATTGGCAGATTTTTATGAGTTACCTACAGAGAGGCATATCGAAATTCGTGACAGCAAGAAATCTGTTTCTGCGCAGCAATCCAAATCTAGTATTGGCTTTACTATCAAAGACTTTACTTGGCACAACAATGCAATAAAATAAAGATAAGGAGAGGTTGCTACAGTAATAACAACTTCCAAGACTCAAATATAAAACAAAAGTGCAGAAGTAAAATAATGGGTTGTCTCCCATAAGCGCTTTTGTTTAACGCCTTTCAGCTAGGCGCAGAAAGTGTGAATCAAGTAACATCAAGAGACGAAGCATCAACATCATAATTTGTTCTAATAATAGAATCATAAGGTAACTTCATTCTCTTTCTAGGGAAGTGTTCCATACCTTTCTTGAGAGGAAATTGATATTTAATATTACCTTCCTTCATATCAATGGTGGCACCAACGAGTTCGAAGAAAAGGTCTTCCCAATATAATGGGACAGGATGCATTGCATTCAATATCCAAGACAACAAAATCAACGGGGACAAGGTTATTGTTAACCATAATACGAACATTATCAATCCTCCCCAAAGGTTTCTTTATAGCATTATCAACAAGATTAACATCCAAATAACAATTTTCCAATGGTGGCAAGTCAAGCATATCATAGATTTTCTTAGGCATAACAGAAATACTTGCACCAAGATCACATAAAGCATTACAATCAAAATCATTGACCCTCATATTAATGATGGGCTCCCAACCATCTTCCAACTTCCTAGGAATAGAGGTTTCAAGTTTTAGTTTCTCCTCTCTAGCTTTTATGAGAGCATTTGTAATATGTTTTGTAAAGGCCAAATTTATAGCACTAGTATTGGGACTTTTAGCAAGTTTTTGTAAGAACTTTATAACTTCAGAGATGTGACAATCATAAAAATCTAAACCATTATGATCTACAGCAATGGGATCATTGTCCCCAATATTTTGAAAAATTTCAGCAGTTTTAGCAGTTTCAGGTAATTTTGCACGCTTTGCACTAGGAGTAGAAACATTGCCAACACCAATTATTTTACCATTTATAGTAGGAGGTGTAGCAACATGTGAATCATTAACATTACTAGCGGTGGTAATAGTTCAAACTTTAGCTACATTATTCTCTTTAGCTAGTTTTTCATTTTCTTCTCTTTCTCACCTAGCATGCAATTCAGCCATCAATCTAATATTTTCATTAATTCTAACTTGGATGGCATTTGCTGTAGTAACAATTTTATTATCAATATCCTTATTATGCATAACTTTCAATTTTAAAAGATCAACATCAGAGGCAAGTCTATCAACCTTAGAAGCAAGAATATCAATTTTATCAAGCTTTTCTTCAACGATTTGTTAAAAGCAGTTTGTGTACTAATAAATTCTTTAAGCATGGCTTCAAGACCAGGGGGTACATTCCTATTATTGTTGTAAGAATTCCCATAAGGATTACCATAACCATTACCATTAGCAGAAGGATATGGCCTATAGTTGTTACCAGAATTATTCCTATAAGCATTGTTGTTGAAATTATTATTTTTAATGAAATTCACATCAACATGTTCTTCTTGGGCAACCAATGAAGCTAAAGGAATATTATTAGGATCAACATTAGATCTACCATTCACAAGCATAGACATAATAGCATCAATCTTATCACTCAAGGAGGAGGTTTCCTCAACAGAATTTACCTTCTTACCTTGTGGAGCCCTTTCAGTGAGCCATTCAGAGTAATTTATCATCATATCATCAAGAAGCTTTGTTGCCGCCCCCAAAGTGATGGACATAAAGGTACCTCCAGCAGCTGAATCCAATAGGTTCCGCGAAGAAAAATCCAATCTCGCATAAAAGGTTTGGATGATCATCCAAGTAGTTAGTCCATGGGTTGGGCAATTCTTTACCAAAGATTTCATTCTCTCCCATGCTTGAGCAACATGTTCATTATCTAATTGCTTAAAATTCATTATGCTACTTCTCAAAGATATAATTTTAGCGGGAGGATAATATCTACCGCTAAAATTCATTATCTAATTGCTTAAAATTCATTATCTAATTGCTTAAAATTCATTATGCTACTTCTCAAAGCATCCTTACATTTAGTCCATGAATCAATACTATTTCTAGGCAGAGATAGCAACCAATCTTTAGCTCTTCCTCTTAAGGAGAAAGGAAACAATTTCAATTTTATAATGTCACCATCTACATCCTTATACTTTTGCATTTCACATAGTTCAACAAAATTATTAAGATGGGCAGCAGCATCATCGGAACTAACACCGAGAAAATTGCTCTCTCATAACAAGATTCGGTAAAGCAGGTTTAATTTCAAAGAATTCTGCTGTAGTAGCAGGTGGAGCAATAGGTGTGCATAAGAAATCATTATTATTTGTGCTAGTGAAGTCACACAACTTAGTATTCTCAATAGTACCCATTTTAGCAGTAGTAAATAAAGTAAACTAGATAAAGTAAATGCAAGTAACTAATTTTTTTGTGTTTTTGATATAAGAGAACAAGACAGTAAATAAAGTAAAACTAGCAACTAATTTTTTTGTGTTTTGTTTAAGTGCAGCAAACAAAGTAGTAAATAAAGTAAAACCAGGCAAGACAAAAACAAAGTAAAGAGATTGGAAGTGGGAGACTCCCCTTGCAGCGTGTCTTGATCTCCCCGGCAACGGCGCCAGAAAAAGAGCTTGATGCGTGCAGTCGACACGTCCGTTGGGAACCCCAAGAGGAAGGTGTGATGCGTACAGTAGCAAGTTTTCCCTCAGAAAGAAACCAAGGTTTATCGAACCAGTAGGAGCCAAGAAGCACGTTGAAGGTTGATGGTGGCGGAGTGTAGTGCGGCGCAACATCAGGGATTTCGGCGCCAACGTGGAACCTGCACAACACAATCACAGAACTTTGCCCCAACGTAACAGTGAGGTTGTCAATCTCACCGGCTTGCTGTAACAAAGGATTAAACGTATTGTGTGGAAGATGATGATTGTTTGCGAAGAACAGTAAAGAACAATTGCGGTAGATTTATTTCAGATGTAAAGAATAGGACCGGGGTCCACGGATCACTAGTGGTGTCTCTCCCATAAGATAAACGGATGTTGGGTGAACAAATTACGGTTGGGCAATTGACAAATAAAGAAGGCATAACAATGCACATACATATATCATGATGAGTACTATGAGATTTAATCGGGGCATTACGACAAAGTACATAGACCGCTATCCAGCATGCATCTATGCCTAAAAAGTCCACCTTCAGGTTATCATCCGAACCCCTTCCAGTATTAAGTTGCAAACAACAGACAATTGCATTAAGTATGGTGCGTAATGTATGATACGTCTCCGATGTATCGATAATTTCTTATGTTCCATACCACATTATTGATGATATCTACATGTTTTATGCATACTTTATGTCATATTTATGCATTTTCCGGCACTAACCTATTAACGAGATGCCGAAGAGCCAGTTGATGTTTTCTGCTGTTTTTGGTTTCAGAAATCCTAGTAAGGAAATATTCTCGGAATTGGACGAAATCAACGCCTAGGGGCATATTTTTCCACGAAGCTTCCAGAAGACCGGAGGACTTACGAAGTGGGGCCACGAGGTGGCCAGACAACAGGGCGGCGCGGCCCAAGCCCTGGCCGCGCCGGCCTGTTGTGTGGGCCCCTCGTGACGCCCCTTTACCTGCCCTTCCGCCTACATATAGTCTTCGTCGCGAAACCCCCGGTACCGAGAGCCACGATACGGAAAACCTTCCGGAGACGCCGCCGCCGCCAATCCCATCTCGGGGGATTCGGGAGATCGCCTCCCGGCACCTCGCCGGAGAGGGGAATCATCTCCCGAAGGACTCTTCACCGCCATGGTCGCCTCCGGAGTGATGAGTGAGTAGTTCACCCCTGGACTATGGGTCCATAGCAGTAGCTAGATGGTCGTCTTCTCCTTATGTGCTTCATTGTCGGATCTTGTGAGCTGCCTAACATGATCAAGATCATCTATCCGTAATGCTATATGTTGTGTTTGTTGGGATCCGATGGATAGAGAATACTATGTTATGTTGATTATCAATCTATTACCTATGTGTTGTTTATGATCTTGCATGCTCTCCGTTATTAGTAGAGGCTCTAGCCAAGTTTTTACTCTTAACTCCAAGAGGGAGTATTTATGCTCGATAGTGGGTTCATGCCTCCATTAAATGCGGGACGAGTGACGAGAAAGTTCTAAGGTTGTGGATGTGCTTGTTGCCACTAGGGATAAAACATTGATGCTATGTCCGAGGATGTAGTTATTGATTACATTACGCACCATACTTAATGCAATTGTCTCGTTGTTTGCAACTTAATACCGGAAGGGGTTCGGATGATAACCTGAAGGTGGACTTTTTAGGCATAGATGCATGTCTGGATAGCGGTCTATGTACTTTGTCGTAATGCCCAATTAAATCTCACAATACTCATCATATCATGTATGTGCATGGTCATGCCCTCTCTATTTGTCAATTGCCCAACTGTAATTTGTTCACCCAACATGCTATTTATCTTATGGGAGAGACACCTCTAGTGAGCTGTGGACCCCGGTCCATTCTTTTACATCGAATACAATCTACTACAATACTTGTTCTCTTGTTTTTCGCAAACAATCATCATCCACACTATACATCTAATCCTTTGTTACTGACAAGCCGGTGAGATTGACAACCTCATCTGTTTCGTTGGGGCAAAGTACTTTGGTTGTGTTGTGCAGGTTCCACGTTGGCGCCGGAATCCCTGGTGTTGCGCCGCACTACATCCCGCCGCCATCAACCTTCGACGTGCTTCTTGACTCCTACTGGTTCGATAACCTTGGTTTCTTACTGAGGCAAAACTTGCTGCTGTGCGCATCACACCTTCCTCTTGGGGTTCCCAACGGACGTGTCATCTACGCGCATCAAGACTGTTTTCTGGCGCCGTTGCCGGGGAGATCAAGACACGCTGCAAGGGGAGTCTCCACAATCCAATCTCTTTACTTTGTTTTGTCTTGCTTTATTTTATTTACTTTCTTTGTTTGCTGCACTTATATCAAAACACAAAAAATTAGTTGCTAGCTTTACTTTATTTACTGTCTTGCACTCTATATCAAAAACACAAAAAAATTAGTTACTTGCATTTATTTTATCTAGTTTGCTTTATTTACTACTGCTAAAATGGGTACTCCTGAAAATACTAAGTTGTGTGACTTCACAACCACAAATAATAATGATTTCTTATGCACACCTATTGCTCCACCTGCTACTACGGCAGAATTCTTTGAAATTAAACACCGCTTTACTGAATCTTGTTATGCGAGAGCAATTTTGCAGTGTTAGTTACGATGATGCTCGCTGCCCATCTCAATAATTTTGTTGAATTGTGTGAAATGCAAAAGTATAAAGATGTAGATGGTGACATTATAAAATTAAAATTGTTTCCTTTCTCATTAAGAGGAAGAGCTAAAGATTGGTTGCTATCTCTGCCTAAGAATATAGTATTGATTCATGGACTAAATGCAAGGATGCTTTTATTGGTAGATATTATCCTCCCGCTAAAATTATATCTTTGAGGAGTAGCATAATGAATTTTAAACAATTGGATAATGAGCATGTTGCACAAGCTTGGGAAAGAATGAAATCTTTGGTTAAAAATTGCCCAACCCATGGACTGACTACTTGGATGATCATCCAAACCTTTATGCAGGACTGAACTTTTCTTCGCGGAACCTATTGGATTCAGCTGTTGGAGGTACCTTTATGTCCATCACTCTTGGTGAGGCAACAAAGCTTCTTGATAATATGATGACAAATTACTCTGAATGGCACGCGGAAAGAGCTCCACAAGGTAAGAAGGTAAATTCTGTTGAAGAAACCTCCTCCTTGAGTGATAAGATTGATGCTATTATGTCTATGCTTGTGAATGGTAGATCTAATGTTGATCCTAATAATGTTCCGTTAGCTTCATTGGTTGCCCAACAAGAACATGTTGATGTAAACTTCATTAAAAATAATAATTTCAACAACAATGCTTATCGGAACAATTCTAGTAATAACTATAGGCCATATCCTTATAATAATGGTAACGGTTATGGTAATTTTTATGGGAATTCTTACAACAATAATAGGAACACACCCCCTGGACTTGAAGCTATGCTTAAAGAATTTATTAGTACACAAACTTCTTTTAACAAATCTGTTGAAGAAAAGCTTGGGAAAATTGATATACTTGCTTCTAAAGTCGATAGTCTTGTTGCTGATGTTGATCTTTTGAAATCGAAAGTTATGCCTAATGAAAATCTTAATAATAAAATTGTTACTACAGCAAATGCCATCCAAGTTAGAATTAATGAGAATATAAGATTGATGGCCGAATTGCATGCTAGGTGGGAAAGAGAAGAAAATGAAAAACTAGCTAAAGAGAAAAATGTAGCTAAAGTTTGGACTATTACCACCACTAGTAATGTTAATGCTCCACATGTTGCTGCACCTCCTACTATCAATATCAAAATAATTGGTGTTGGCAATGTTTCGACTTCTAATGCAAAGCCTGCAAAACTGCCGGAAACTGCTAAAACTGCTGAAACTGCCTGTGATAAAACTGCTGAAATTTTTTCCAACATTGGGGATGATGATCCCATTGCTTTAGATTATAATGGTTTGGATTTTGATGATTGTCACATCTCTGAAGTTATAAAGTTCTTACAAAAACTTGCTAAGAGTCCTAATACTAGTGCTATAAACTTGGCTTTCACAAAACATATTACAAATGCTCTCATAAAAGCTAGAGAAGAGAAACTAGAACGTGAAGCTTCTATTCCTAGGAAGTTAGAGGACGGTTGGGAGCCCATCATTAAGATGAAGGTCAATGACTTTCATCGTAATGCTTTATGTGATCTTGGTGCAAGTATTTCCGTTATGCCTAAGAAAATCTATAATATGCTTGACTTGCCACCATTGAAAAATTGTTATTTGGATGTTAATCTTGCTGATCATTCTACAAAGAAACCTTCGGGGAGAGTTGATAATGTTCGCATTACCGTTAACAATAACCTTGTCCCCGTTGATTTTGTTGTCTTGGATATTGAATGCAATGCATCTTGTCCCATTATATTGGGAAGACCTTTTCTTCGAATCGTTGGAGCTATCATTGATATGAAGGAAGGTAATATTAAATATCAATTTCCTCTCAAGAAAGGTATGGAACACTTCCCTAGAAAGAGAATGAAGTTACCTTTTGATTCTATTATTAGAACAAATTATGATGTTGATACTTCGTATCTTGATAATACTTGATATACACTTTCTGCGCCTAGCTGAAAGACGTTAAAAAAAAGCTTATGGGAGACAACCCATGTTTTTACTACAGTACTTTTGTTTTATATTTGAGTCTTGGAAGTTGTTTACTACTGTAGCAACCTCTCCTTATCTTAGTTTTGTGCATTGTTGTGCCAAGTAAAGTCGTTGATAGTAAGGTTCATACTAGATTTGAATTACTGCGCAGAAACAGATTTCTTTGCTGTCACGAATCTGGGCCTAATTCTCTGTAGGTAACTCAGAAAATTATGCCAATTTACGTGAGTGATCCTCAGATATGTACGCAACTTTCATTCAATTTGATCATTTTCATCTGAGCAAGTCTGGTGCCTCAATAAAATTCGTCTTTACGAACTGTTCTGTTTTGACAGATTCTGCCTTTTATTTCACATTGCTTCTTTCGCTGTGTTGGATGGATTCCTTTGTTCCATTGACTTCCAGTAGCTTTGTGCAATGTCCAGAAGTGTTAAGAATGATTGTGTCACCTCTGAATATGTGAATTTTTGATTATGCACTAACCCTTTAATGAGTTGTTTTGAGTTTGGTGTGGAGGAAGTTTTCAAGGATCAAGAGAGGAGGATGATACAATATGATCAAGGAGAGTGAAAGCTCTAAGCTTGGGGATGCCCCGGTGGTTCACCCCTGCATATTTTAAGAAGACTCAAGCGTCTAAGCTTGGGGATGCCCAAGGCATCCCCTTCTTCATCGACAACATTATCAGGTTCCTCTAGTGAAACTATAATTTTATTCCATCACATCTTATGTGCTTTGCTTGGAGCGTCGGTTTGTTTTTGTTTTTGTTTTTGTTTGAATAAAATGGATCCTAGCATTCATTGTGTGGGAGGGAGACACGCTCCGCTGTTGCATATGGACAAATATGTCCTTAGGCTTTACTCATAATATTCATGGCGAAGGTTTAATCTTCTTCGTTAAATTGTTATATGGTTGGAATCGGGAAATGCTACATGTAGTAATTCTAAAATGTCTTGAATAATTTGATACTTGGAAATTGTTGTGCTCATGTTTAAGCTCTTGCATTATATACTTTGCACCCATTAATGAAGAAATACATAGAGCTTGCTAAAATTTGGTTTGCATATTTGGTCTATCTAAAGTCTAGATAATTTCTAGTATTGAGTTTGAACAACAAGGAAGACGGTGTAGAGTCTTATAATGTTTACAATATGTCTTTTATGTGAGTTTTGCTGCACCGGTTCATCCTTGTGTTTGTTTCAAATAACCTTGCTAGCCTAAACCTTGTATCGAGAGGGAATACTTCTCATGCATCCAAAATCCTTGAGCCAACCACTATGCCATTTGTGTCCACCATACCTACCTACTACATGGTATTTCTCCGCCATTCCAAAGTAAATTGCTTGAGTGCTACCTTTAAAATTTCCATTCTTTACCTTTGCAATATATAGCTCATGGGACAAATAGCCTAAAAAACTATTGTGGTATTGAATATGTACTTATGCACTTTATCTCTTATTAAGTTGCTTGTTGTGCGATAACCATGTTCCTGGGGACGCCATCAACTACTCCTTGTTGAATATCATGTGAGTTGCTATGCATGTTCGTCTTGTCTGAAGTAAGGGAGATTTAGCACTCATTTAATGGTTAGAGCATGCATAATGTTAGAGAAGAACATTGGGCCGCTAACTAAAGCCATGATCCATGGTGGAAGTTTCAATTTTGGACATATATCCTCAATCTCATATGAGAACATTAATTGTTGCTACATGCTTATGCATTAAAGAGGAGTCCATTATTTGTTGTCTATGTTGTCCTGGTATGGATGTCTAAGTTGAGAATAATCAAAAGCGAGAAATCCAATGCGAGCTTTCTCCTTAGACCTTTGTACAGGCGGCATAGAGGTACCCCTTTGTGACACTTGGTTAAAACATGTGTATTGCGATGATAATCCCGGTAATCCGAGCTAATTAGGACAAGGTGCGGGCACTATTAGTATACTATGCATGAGGCTTGCAACTTGTAAGATATAATTTACATAACACATATGCTTTATTACTACCGTTGACAAAATTGTTTCTTGTTTTCAAAACCAAAGCTCTAGCACAAATATAGCAATCAATGCTTCCCTCTGCGAAGGGCCCTTCTTTTTACCTTTTATGTTGAGTCAGTTCACCTATCTCTCTCCACCTCAAGAAGCAAACACTTGTGTGAACTGTGCATTGATTCCTACATACTTGCATATTGCACTTGTTATATTACTTTACATTGACAATATCCATGAGATATACATGTTATAAGTTGAAAGCAACCGCTGAAACTTAATCTTCATTTGTGTTGCTTCAATACCTTTACTTTGATTTATTGCTTTATGAGTTAACTCTTATGCAAGACTTATTGATGCTTGTCTTGAAAGTACTATTCATGAAAAGTCTTTGCTTTATGATTCATTTGTTTACTCATGTCATTACCATTGTTTTGATCGCTGCATTCATTACATATGCTTACAATAGTATGATCAAGGTTATGATGGCATGTCACTCCGGAAATTATCTTTGTTATCGTTTACCGGCTCGGGACGAGCAGGAACTAAGCTTGGGGATGCTGATACGTCTCCGACGTATCGATAATTTCTTATGTTCCATGCCACATTATTGATGATATCTACATGTTTTATGCATACTTTATGTCATATTTATGCATTTTCCGGCACTAACCTATTAACGAGATGCCGAAGAGCCAATTGCTGTTTTCTCGCTGTTTTTGGTTTCAGAAATCCTAGTAAGGAAATATTCTCGGAATTGGACGAAATCAACGCCCAGGGGCCTATTTTTCCACGAAGCTTCCAGAAGACCGGAGGACTTACGAAGTGGGGCCACGAGGTGGCCAGACAACAGGGCGGCACGGCCCAAGCGCTGGCCGCGCCGGCCTGTTGTGTGGGCCCCTCGTGACGCCCCTTTACCTGCCCTTCCGCCTACATATAGTCTTCGTCGCGAAACCCCCAGTACCGAGAGCCACGATACGGAAAAATTTCCAGAGACGCCGCCGCCGCCAATCCCATCTCGGGGGATTCGGGAGATCGCCTCCGGCACCTCGCCGGAGAGGGGAATCATCTCCCGAAGGACTCTTCACCGCCATGGTCGCCTCCGGAGTGATGAGTGAGTAGTTCACCTCCGGACTATGGGTCCATAGCAGTAGCTAGATGGTCGTCTTCTCCTTATGTGCTTCATTGTCGGATCTTGTGAGCTGCCTAACATGATCAAGATCATCTATCCGTAATGCTATATGTTGTGTTTGTTGGGATCCGATGGATAGAGAATACTATGTTATGTTGATTATCAATCTATTACCTATGTGTTGTTTATGATCTTGCATGCTCTCCGTTATTAGTAGAGGCTCGGCCAAGTTTTTACTCTTAACTCCAAGAGGGAGTATTTATGCTCGATAGTGGGTTCATGCCTCCATTAAATGCGGGACGAGTGACGAGAAAGTTCTAAGGTTGTGGATGTGCTTGTTGCCACTAGGGATAAAACATTGATGCTATGTCCGAGGATGTAGTTATTGATTACATTACACACCATACTTAATGCAATTGTCTCGTTGTTTGCAACTTAATACCGGAAGGGGTTCGGATGATAACCTGAAGGTGGACTTTTTAGGCATAGATGCATGTCTGGATAGCGGTCTATGTACTTTGTCGTAATGCCCAATTAAATCTCACAATACTCATCATATCATGTATGTGCATGGTCATGCCCGCTCTATTTGTCAATTGCCCAACTGTAATTTGTTCACCCAACATGCTATTTATCTTATGGGAGAGACACCTCTAGTGAACTGTGGACCCCGGTCCATTCTTTTACATCGAATACAATCTACTACAATACTTGTTCTACTCGTTTTCTCGCAAACAATCATCATCCACACTATACATCTAATCCTTTGTTACAGCAAGCCGGTGAGATTGACAACCTCACTGTTTCGTTGGGGCAAAGTACTTTGGTTGTGTTGTGCAGGTTCCATGTTGGCGCCGGAATCCCTGGTGTTGCGCTGCACTACATCCCGCCGCCATCAACCTTCGACGTGGTTCTTGACTCCTACTGGTTCGATAACCTTGGTTTCTTACTGAGGGAAAACTTGCTGCTGTGCGCATCACACCTTCCTCTTGGGGTTCCCACGGACGTGTCATCTACGCGCATCAATGTAATCAACACAAATATCCTTAGACAAAGCATCGATGTTTTATCCCTAGTGGCAACAACACATCCACAACCTTAGAACTTTCTGTCACTGTCCCAGATTTAATGGAGGCATGAACCCACTATCGAGCATAAATACTCCCTCTTGGAGTCACAAGTATCAACTTGGCCGAGCCTCTACTAGCAACGGAGAGCATGCAAGAACATAAATAACATATATGATAGATTGATAATCAACTTGACATAGTATTCAATATTCATCGGATCCCAACAAACACAACATGAAGGATTACAAATAGATGATCTTGATCATGATAGGCAGCTCACAAGATCTAACATGATAGCACAATGAGGAGAAGAAAACCATCTAGCTACTGCTATGGACCCATAGTCCAGGGGTGGACTACTCACACATCGATCCGGAGGCGATCATGGCGATGAAGAGACCTCCGGGAGATGATTCCCCTCTACGGCAGGGTGCCGGAGGCGATCTCCTGAATCCCCCGAGATGGGATTGGCGGCGGCGGCGTCTCTGGAAGGTTTTCCGTATCGTGGCTCTCGGTACTGGGGGTTTCGCGACGAAGGCTTTAAGTAGGCGGAAGGGCAGGTCAGAGGGCGTCACAGGGGCCCCACACAGCAGGGCCACGTGGGCCCCCTGTTGGCCGCGCCGCCCTACTGTGGCGGCGCCCCGTGGCCCCACTTCGTGACCTCTCCGGTCTTCTGGAAGCTTCGTGGAAAAATAGGACCCTGGGCGTTGATTTCGTCCAATTCCGAGAATATTTCCTTACTAGGATTTCTGAAACCAAAAACAGCAGAAAACGACGAATCGGCTCTTCGGCATCTCGTCAATAGGTTAGTGCCGGAAAATGCATAATAATGACATATAATGTGTATAAAACATGTGAGTATCATCATAAAAGTAGCATGGAACATAAGAAATTATAGATACGTTTGAGACATATCAGCCACCGCTGGGCGACGTTCACCCGCCTGGCGGCAGCTGGCGGCTCAGCCACCTCCGGGTGCCTGTCCAGCCTGTGCCTCTGCGCGAGCCAGAGAGGAGCGCCGAGATCCGACACAAGCGGCAGTACCTGCCGCCGGACCTCCGCGATGATCCCACCTTCGCCGTCGACTCCTACAGCTGGCGCGAAACCGAGGACGATCCGAGGAGGCAGGCGGGCTTCCTCGGCGACCGAGACTCCCCGTTTGAGCGGCCACCGCCGCCTCGTCGTCGAACACGGCAGCCGCCGGCGCCTCGACATGATGACAATGACGATGAGGAATGCGACGCGCTTGCCTACCACAACGAGGAGGCCATGGACGACAGCGACGACTTCGTCGCCTGTATTTTCCACGAATGGCAGGCGGCCATGGTGGAGGGCCAGGAGTTCTACTTCCCGGCGACAATGATCGACTCCGAGATCGAGAGGCTCGGCCTCCTCGTCTCGGAGTTGGACCGACCGGTGCAGTTGCCGCTGCCCCGGTATGCCACTGGTATCATGCCGCCGGATCTCACGGAGGAAGAGGCCCTACACGGGCGCTCCAGAACTCGGCCAACAACCGTCGCCTCCGACTCCACCTCCACCACTCGCGTACAATCCATGGGCGGGTACACCTCCACCTCCACCACCGGCGTGGGCTGCTCCACCTATGTTCCGCCGGTTGCCAACAACGACGAGGAGGAGTAGGCCCAGGCGTTAGTTTTTATATTTTATATTTTCCTTTCTTCACTATGTAAATTATGTTTTTATGTTGAAAAAAGATAAAACCCAAAAAAGAATGCGTTGTGCCGCTGGGGCACCCGACGCAAATGAGGAGTGAAGAGGATGGAGTAACAATGAGTCTATAAGCTAATTAATGAACACATTTATGATACTACTATGATGTTACAGTAACTAGCTATGTTACTCCATCCTAGAGGGGGTTACTACTCTATGTTACTTCCCACTATGACTAGAATAAGGTGGATCAGCGTTGAGTATTCATTATGATTAATGATAAACCGTCGCCTTGGACCAGCACAACAGCACAAATGCATAACGCTTGTGGTCACAGAGATTCACACTATGTTACAAATAACATAGAGTAGTAAATGCACATATTAGTAATTTATGTTACAACCTTTATAGTGGTTAGTAACATCAAAGTAGTGTCATAGATGACATTGATGGACATGGGTACTTAAACCGCCGCTGCGCCCGCTTCTTCTCCCCCACTCCCACGGCCCGCGCCATTACCACTTCACTGAGATCTCGCCATGATAGAGATGAAGCTGCCCAAGTGGATGAAGAAGTCTACCAACGACCAGGAGGCGAAGTCCTTGTTCGCACGCCGCCCTAGGGACTCTCCGCCTCGGTGAACCCTCCGTGCACTTGCCTGCTACCTCCATCCCCACGGCCAGCGCAGTTTGTCGATCCACAAGCGGAGGCGGTGGCGCCACCGATCCCTCCTCTGCAACAATTGATCCGCAACAAGCGGTACGTGTCGGTGTTGGAGGAGCAGTGCGACCCCTCCCGCCACCGCGGCATCTCCCTGCCACACCAGGAGATGCGCCAGGACGCATACCTGCGCGAAGATTTGTATTACGCCATCCTTTGTTGATGAGCGGACTGAATGGCTGGCGCCGTTGGACGCACTGTTTTGGCCGGCCGCACAGCAACACGCAATCTGTGTGCGGGCCAATCCAAACGGATAGAAAGAAACATACCGTTTGTATCGCCGTTTGGGCTGGTCCATAGTTTCATTAGTTCGTGCGCGAATTTGTTCGATCAAGACTGTGCGAGCAGCAACATCCACGCTAGACTTGAAAAGTGGCGACGGTAGAGTTGAATCTTTTCAGTTTGTGCTGAAATGATCTGGTGAATCTTTTCTTTTTCTGTCGATGCGTAAATACAGAGATGTAGCGAATCTAGGATCTAGGAGGAGGTCAGAAAAGCAGCGAGGGAGAGAGGAGCAGCAGCAGAACCAAGCAAGCGTTGCCCCGAGGACGAGGAGGGACACACGGTGGCACGCCATGCCATGTGGGTTGGGACCCGGTGCCATTTGACCAGTGCCGCCTCACGCTCACTCCAGTAGACACTCGACAGTGCCACTCGGCGCGCAGCCACTGGGCACGCTCGACAGAAGCAGCGAGACCATCCCCACCTCCCTCCCCAGCTCCAACAAGCTCACTCAGCAGGCAGCAGCTACTGTAAAAACGAACCAGACCTCCTACTTATTCCCATCTCTGTCTCGGCCAAAAGAGGCAACCCAAGCCGCCGCCCCAAACGCACCCACCGGCCGTCACCCCAGAGACCATGGCCATGGAGGTGGACGAGGACGACGTCTGGGGCGCCGTCGCCACCAGCCCCAGCGTCTCCCCCCCGCCCGACATCTCCACCGCGCGCAGCCTCAACACCCGCCTCCAGCTCCTCGCCGCCTCCGTCCCCCCGTTCCTCCCAGCCATCGTCGCCGTCGGCTCCCCGTTCCACCCCGGCGGCGGCTGCTACCGCAATGTGGCCGCGTCCCCGTCCCCCTCCTTCTTCTCCGCGGCCTCCTCCTTCCCGCGCCTCGCGCCGCTCGACGCCGGCCCGGCCCGCCGCGCGCTGGAGCGCGAGATGTGCCTCGGCCCGCCCCCCGCCGCGGCAGCGGCGCCCGGCCCCAGCGGCGCGGGCCCCGTGGAGCGTCGCAAGAAGCGGATGATCAAGAACCGGGAGTCGGCGTCCCGGTCCCGCGCGCGCAAGCAGGCCCACGTCACCCAGATCGAGACGGAGGTCGTGGAGCTGCGGGAGGCCAACGACCAGCTCCGCGCCAAGTACGACCAGGTACCCCAGAACCCGAATCCAAGATCCTCTCTCCCCTCTTTTTCTTCTTCTCTGCAAAGCATTTCGATCTCCTGCATGCCAAGATCGAGTTTCATCAGCTACTAGTAACTCGCGCGTGTCAATCTCGCTCATCTATCTATTTTCGTTTTCGGCAGCTGAGGGCGGCGGTGGAGGTGTCGGTGCCGGTGAAGAAGACCCTCAAGAGGGTGCTCTCCGCGCCATTCTGATCGACACCCAAGCAGCACCAACTCCAATCGAGCTACCACTACTACCACTCACATAGTAGTACTAGCTAGCGTTGCAGCAGTAGCTCTTTAATTAGCAGCAGCAGCAGCAGCTACTAGCATCGTCCATGTAAATCCACGTGAGGATTTTCTTCTTCCTTTTGCTTCGCTTACTTATGAGGGGCTACTATCCTAGTACTAATATTTTGGTCAGTGGAGAGGATGAGGAGCATCCAGCAGCTTAATCTGTATAGCGCCAGCTGCCATTAGCACTAGCATTAGTATAGTCGTCCAGGTTACGGCCGCCATGCTTCGACCTTGTGGCTTGGCTTGGTGTGTCTTCTCCTGTTATTTTGGTGGAGTGCTACTACTATTATTGCCACCATGCCCTGATGTCCATGTCTCTAGCTTCTTGTCGCATCGCATGGGATTAGGCAGAAAGATGATCTCACTCGCCATCCTGCCTGCACAAATGTGGCAACTATCGCCTCCTGGAACAATGACACTTCGGGTCTGCTTCGTTTGCCGGGGAGAGCGAGCAAGCTAGCTGCCGACCTCCTCCTACTCCTCCTTCTCTCTGCTCTGGTTTCGTTTCCACCGTTGGATGGTGGTCCCTGGACGGACGGACGGACGGCTGAATTTCTCTCTCTTCTTTTGGCACTAGTAATCTTGGCCGGCTTTCATCCGTGTGTGCGTTTTGTGTCCGCCGCGCTTTGTTCGCCCGTCGCCGTCGGAAAGGGACGCCGTCTTTCTATCCGAATAGTCTGCTTGCAAGTCGCCGCAAGGTCGCTCTCCGTCTTCCTCTTTCGACTTAATGCCATGCTCCAAAACAGACCACGGTTGCTTGTTTGTCGCTGCAGACATCCAGGAATTCGGCTGTTTCTTTCACGTGTAAATTGTCTTATTTAACCATGTGTTTTCACTGTTTGCTTGACCACGCCACACTATATAGCACAGACGATCTAGTGGCCTAGCTCCATGGGCCCACGAGTCAGGCTGTGCAGCTGGGGTCATTGAAAAAGATCTGGTCCAAAGAGATAATTTTTTTAGAGAGTCCAAGGAGATAGTTGGCATGCTACGAGGGGTTGCCCGACCCATTTCAGATATGAAAAGTGTCTGTTAACGTTGGATCACGGATAAAAAATTAGCATCGTTTTCTCGTGTATCCGTTTGGGGCGGTTAGCCCTAGTGGCCCGACATAATTTTGTCTAATAGCATTTTTCAATTAATAGAACGAATTTACAATAGTGTCGCAAACTAAATAAAAAAGACTAGAAAATAACCCTAGCTAACAAGGGTCCCGCCATGGCTACCTACTTGTCGGCCGATGAAGACCGGAAGCGCCCAAGGCCACGAAGAGTGCATAAGCTGCCGAGGCGTCGACGACGGTGTTGGTGCGTGAAGAGGCGGCATAGGGGCGGGAGGAGGCGGCGGAGGTGGCAGTGGCTTCCCTTGGGCATGCACGAACGCCCTAGTAGGACGGTGAGGCCATCCCATTGAGGTAGCTGGTCGAGCTCGCTCTGGGCGATGGCCACTTGATGCCCTCCTCCTCCATGAGGTTCGCTGGATGGAGTTCATGGTCGTCGTGGAAGCCATCCTCCAATGCCCCGTGGAATTCGTCTTTGTCCTCCTCGTCATTGCCGTCGAGGCAGACGATGCGCTCCAAGTTGAAGAAGTCCACGTTGCCAAGATAACCCGCACGGCGGTGCATGTAACTCACAGGTTGTGAAGGTAGACCAGTTGTAGGAATCGAGGATGAAGGGCGAATCCTCGCGCAGATCCGGCGGCAGGATGAAGCTGCGGCGACATATCATGAATTGGCGCTCGCGCCTCTCTCACGGCACCAGAGGCACCGGGACACGCCGGGAATTGAGGTACTAGCCACCGCCCGGCAGGCCCGCATCTACCCAAGGAACCGACCGGTTTTCCTCGAACAGCCACTACGTGAAGTCTAGAGGGACATATCGTTGGTTGTGCGTTTTTTCTTCTTATCGGCACGGGATGCCAGCCCTTTCCCGTAGCGACGGCGTTTGCTGTAGGAGGAGGAGTAGCCAAAATGTAGCTGACCTGCTCCTCTTAAAAAGTTCGGGTGTTCCTTCGTCTATAAGGGCATCTCCAGCGACGCGATGCATTTTAGTGTCCGCCACGTTTGCGTCGCGCTGAGGACGCTAAAATGACCGTTTTTGTCCACGCGTCCGTTTGCGTCTAGGGTCTGCTCCAGCGGGACGACGTATTAATTTTTTTTCCTTTTTTTCCTTTTTTTCCCTCTTCTCCATTAATTAAACATAGTTTCAAATATTACATTTTAAAACATGATTTTACACAAACTAACACATAGTTAGGAACATGGTTTACACAAACTAACACATAGTTTGAACCATGGTCGACACAAATATAATTTTTTTTTAAAAAGAAGCCTGTTGTGTTGATTTCCGTATGTTCGCTGCCAAGAAAGAACATTCAAGGGCACACCCAATCACCCAAACTGGAAAATCCAGCGGGAGGAGATGGTTCCCTTGTTGGTTCTACCGATGAGACGAACATCCAGAAACCTCGACTACTGGCTTCGTCTAGCCCGTAGCCAGATTCGCTGCAAAGAAAGAACACTCGACGTTCTAACTATCGGTGTTGGAGCCGGAGTCGTCGGTGTGGTAGTGCCTGCGGCAGGCTGTGTCGTCGAACACCGTGACGATCATCTCGCCGCTCCCCTCGTAGAGGAAGGTGAGCTGGCAGCCGGGCTCGAGCTCGAGGTCACGAGCGAACTTGTCCCACCCCGTGTGAAGGTACATCTTGCCTTGCCCGTCGAACAGGACCTCCACGGTCCAACGGCAGAAGTTGCAGCTGGCCTCCCGTAGCTGCAACTGCGCCGGCTCGACGCCGTCGACGAACTCGGCGAACTTGTCCGGTAGCCGCTTGATGGCGAGTGGGTCGTCGTCGATGCGGAGGAGGAACTCGAGCGGCGCTCCTCCTGCGAGGACGAGGAGGGCGCCGGCGACGGCGAGCGTGGGGCCGTAGGCTGCTCCACCACGGCGGCCCCGCCCCGGCCACGGGGGCGCCCAGGGCCGCGGCCTCGACCGCCTGGCCGGCCACCAGGACCGGCCATGGACTTCCTCGCGGGCTTGGCTGCGTCGCAGGAACACCTAGGCGGCGCTACGGTCGAGCTTTGTGGCGGCTAGGGTTTCTTTGGAGGTGTGGATGAGGAAGTCCATGGCCGCGGGACCCTTTATATAGGCCGGCGGCATGCGGTGGCCGCGGGACGCGTGGCGTCGTCATTAACGTGGTTGGCGGAGGTGGGCGGCCACTCGGCAGCCGAGGCATCGTCGCCATTAACGTGGCGCAGAGTGCCGAAACGACGCAGCGACGCAGTCGCTGACGCGTTTGAGAAGACGCATCGACGCAGGGTCGCTTCCAGGCGGGCCCGACGAAACATCCGCCAGACGCGAGCGAACATTTCCGGACGTCCGCAGAGACGCATTCGAGACGCATATTTGGGCCAAGTTTGCGTCTCGGTGGACGGCCCGATCACTTTGCGTCGCCCCGCTGAAAGTGGTGCCAGACGCATTTCCGACCACGGCGAACAAAAACGGAGCGTCCATTTACGTCGCACCGCTGAAGATGCCCTAATGCCTGGTCGGGAAAATATGGTTGCATCAAGGCAGCAGGTCAGGCAACACCACCCCCATGCCATTACTTCTATGGCGACGTGACTCGAGTAGGACACCACAATCCATTACCCTCCCGAGTCTTCAAGGACAGATTCTTTATAGAAACAGAAAGAAATACTCGTAGAAAAAAGGACATATGCTTTGTGCGTTCAAAGAAAGGATAAAAAGGACATATATTCTTTGATGAGGGTGCACGTCACCTGGGTATCTCCATCGGCCAGGATTTGTTGTCACATCGCCGTAGATCCTCAGCTGTGTGTCCTCTTTTGCTCCGACATTTTCAGGCATTGCAAGTTTGCAACGCACTGAAATAGTATAAAGAGAGTACGGGCATCTCCAGCGGCGCGACGCATTTTGGACACCTAAAATGTTCGCGGGCATCCGTTTGCGTCGCCTGGCGAACGCGAAAATGGTTGCGCGTCCCTTTGCGTCTGGTGCTGGCTCTAGCGGGGCGACGCATTTTCGGCGTAGGTCAGAATTCAAAAACGAGGAACTAGCGTCAACTTTGCACGAAATTTTACAGCCGCAAATTGAGGGCTGAAACAATTTCATCACACTTTGCAGATGGTACGGCGCAAAGTGGAGTCCAAAAGGGGCACAACAAGGCCTCAACAGCAATAAAAATGTCCAAAAGGAGGCCAAGGTGCTAGGCGCAATCGCGCCGGCGATCAGGCGTCTCGCGCGCGGATTTCGGCGCGCATCTTCATGAACCAGGCCCTGGTGTCGTCATCGATGCTGCTCAAGTCGGCTAGCATGATCCTAGTGCAAAGATCTTGGCCTTGGCGTCCATCCTCCTAGCCTCGGCGTCAAGCAATTTGGCCTCGGCGTCTGCCTTTTGGACCTCAATTACCTCTTTCGTGAGGTTGTGGTAGATGGCAGCTGCGGCCTCTTTTTCCAGACGCCTCTTCTCGTCCCTAGCAGCCAAGGCGGCAAGATTGTCGGCCATTATCTTCTGCATGCTCTGGGTGAACGCAATGGCCTGCGCCTCCCGGACTAGATCGGCCTTGGTAGCCTTATGGCCTCGGGGACGAGGTGGAAGGGCTGGACGGTCTTGATCGTCGTCTTCGCCGTCGACGTTGATCGTTGTCCCATTCCTCACAGCTTTGTTGTACTTGTCATCCACTTGTTGGCGTCCTTGAGCATGTCCCAGCAATGGACCATATGGAAGCCCTTCTTATGCGTCGCCCAGAACTTCTCCAAGGCGCGGGATACCTGCAATCATAGCCGCCAATGATGTACATATAATGATGCAAATAGTGTAGAATGATGATGGTTGTACCGTGTTTACCACTTTGTTGACGCCAGCACCGCTTACGGGGTTGTTAATAGCATGTTCGACCGCCGAGCAGAACTTGCTTGTCTCTTGTTTGATGTAGTTCCATCTTTTTCGGAGGGACTCTTTCGTCCGAGGGCTTGTGATATGGTAGGGCGGGTGCATCCTGGTCTCGTTGTACTGCTGCAAGACCTTGGCCCAATAGACCTTGCCCTTTTGCTGCGCACCATTAATACAATCATTGCTCGTTGCCAGCCACGCTTCGCACAAACACTTATCCTCATCATCGACGAAGCCTTGTGTCCTGCGGCTCTCCCCCTCCTTCTTCGTAGCAATGTCAGGCTATGTTGGCGCGTCGTCGAAGTCGTCGACGGACACGGGTGTTGGCTGCTTCTGCTGGGTGGCGAACAGCCGTGCGGTTTCGATGTCCTCCGCATCTTGCGTTGTTGCCCAGTCATCATGCGGGCCAGTCCTATCCCGATCACCGCGAACGAAGCCGCCGTCGTAGATAATGATCTGGATGTCTGACTCATGGCGGTCCTTCCAATAGTCCTACGAATGACCGGACATCAGACGCATGATACACGACACTCGCACACATTGAAAGAGCTCACGTACCGGGTCGTCCATCGTCGGGGCAGGCGGCGCCATTTCGTCGAACAGGATGCGGGGCTGTGGCATGCTCTCCTCCGGCACCTGGCGCGTCTCTTGTGTCGCGCCCGGGCAGGAGTCGCCGCTTCTAGGCGTCCGGTTGAGGTCAGGAACCGCCGCCCCGTTGAACTGCTCCGCCGCCCCGGTCAACTTCACCGGCGGCAGGCCGGAGGCGAACCGCGACGCCGGGTGGCCCTGCAAGGGAGCGGGAGTTCCAGGACACAGCTGGGAACTTACCGAGCTCATCGACGAGGCCGGAGGAGCGACGCTGGTGATCCCCTCTCTTTTGACAAGCATGTAGCCCTCCGCTAAGGTCGGATGGAGGGCTAGTTGCGCGAAGCCATCTTTGATCTGCATCTGCCAGGCCTGCTGGTTGGCGGCCGCGGCAGTCTTGATCTTCTGGTTCTTGCGCCGGTCGCGACGCTTCGCGACCTCGATGATTTTCTCCTCCGGGGAGAGCACCTTCTTTGCCGCCTTCGGCTTTGCCTCCCGGCCGCCGCCGGTGGCGGCCCGCTTTGCTTCCGCCGGAGCTGCAGCCTCCATTGTGGCTATGGTCGTGGCTACGGGGGAGTGTGGGGCGGCAGCGGGTGTGAGGGTTTGGCGGCGAGGACGTCCATCGCTTCTGGACTACTCGTGTCGGTCTAGTTTGGTATTTCGCGCGGGGACTAGCTTGTGGCGGGAATACTATCGGCCTCCCTGCCAATGACGCGTGGGTCCTACGTCTTTTTCGGCGGATACTCGGCGCGACCGCAGAGCGTCCGCGGAGACACAAACCTGGCACATATTTGGACCAGGTTTGCGTCTCCGCGGCCGGGCCGGTCACTTAGCGTCGTCCCGCTGGAGCAGGCCCCAGACGGATTTCCGGTCACGGTAGACGAAAATGGTCGTTGAGCGACTATTTGCGTTGCGCCGCTGGAGATGCCCTTAGCCGAGCATGGTAATCCGCGAACTGGGTGGCTAATGGTAGTGGTGGTGGGGGGTCAGGGTGCTAACTAGTGTAGGTCGGAATCCGCGAATAAATAAACTTGGCCAGTTAGGGTTCGGCCGTACAGATATTTGTGGTGCCAAAGCCACAATTTTCTCCCTCTTTGGTGATGCTGCCTGCCTCACCGGGGAGATATTTTGCTCAACTAAACTGGAAGCTGCGTACGACGCTTGCATGGCATTGGCCAATGTAGGCTGCATGCACGAGCCGTGGCGAATCTCCCACCACACACCCTCCACCAATGAGACCTTGGTACGTGCTTCTGGAGATAAAGAAATTCCAGTTCCGAGACGCATAAACTCCCCAGGAGATTGGTGACGTGATGTCATCAAGTTTTGGCCAGTGCTCGGAGCAAATGGATGAACAGAAACCCAAATACTATACGTGCTGCCTTGCATAGCTAGCTACAAACCTAAACCACTGAACCTTGATTAGTTTTATCTACAAATACCCATGCCTTTGGAAGAGAACGTGATGCTTCATGTACAGGACGTGTTTATAATATATTAAGTAACTAGTGTACGTGGAGCAAAAATTACTAGGTGTGTACTTTTTCTAAGTCAAGCAAAATAAAGTTTGATCAAAAGTTTAAAACGAACTGTCACCAACTTTAAAATTATGTAGGTATCACGTGAGAATATATCTAACGATGTTTCTAACAATATTGATTTTGTATTATACTATTCATGTTAATGATTATTTCTAAAAAACATTGGTTACACTTTACATAGTATGACTTCTAGAAAAAAAATTCTTGGAACGAAGGTAGTACTACTAAACTAAACTTATTTGAATTTGACATCGTTATTGAAGGAACGCAAGATTAGACAATTAAATGAAGATTTCGCGACTGAAACGTATCCATGCCTTTGGAAGAGAAACGTAGTTATATCTATATATATAGGACATCTACACTGAAACGAGTAAATTTTACATCTACAAATATCCATGCCTTTGGAAGAGAAACGTAGTTATCTATATTCTATATAGGTAGTACTATATGTTGGTACTCATTTCTATAAATTTGTCTGAGGTACACTTATTCGCGCATAAAAGGATTACTTCTTTTGCACGTAGTGATAGATTAGATAATATATAATCCTGCTGCCTCGAGCGGCTTTATGTAGCACGAGCATATATGGATTGACGGCTTAGCTCGCTCATACTCGAGCTATATCGTACGAAGGCGGCCAGAGGGGATTATTATCAAACCCTTTTAACGTTGCAAGCTACGAGATCCCGCTGGCCCGAGCAGCAAATCTTTTGGAGGCGCGGCGCGGCGGATGGCGATGGCATGCATGCGCTGCGGCTAGGCGCGGTTCCCGTGGCAACTTGGCAGCAAAAGCGAGAGCGCAGGAATATTTCACGTGTCCAACTCCGGCGCCACGACGTACCCTGCCACCGCGTTTCGTCGCCATCGACGGGCCGGCCGCCGGACGGACGGACAACGTACATACACGCGCGAGCGTGCTAGCGTCGACGAAGGCGGCGTACCACCGAGACGTCCCGCCGGCTCACTGACAAGCGAATCAGTATGTTTAAATTTAGATGTATTTATATACTTCCTCTAGTTCATATTAAATGACTCAACTTTGTCTAGATACATATGCATCTAGTCCAAAAACTTAACTAGATTCATACAAATCTAGACAAATTAGAGTCCTTTAGTATGAACCGGAGAGTGCTCCATGGCCCCCTTATGTTCAAATCATGTCCCCGCACATGTATGTAGGAGGCACTGGCGGAGCTTAGTAGGGGCCAAACTGGGCCATGGCCCGCCCAGCTTTTTGGAAAGAATATTTTTAGTACTAGCCCAGCCCAACAAAACGCCCAGCTGCCTGCCTGCCTGCCTCCCATCGTCCCACTGTCCCACCCGTTCTCTCCGGACGACAACCACACAGACGGGACGGGGCAGAATTCACAGAGGAGACCCCGCCTCGCTAGTTTTAGGAATTTAGGAAGGGGGATCGGCCTACCGGGGAAAGCAGGGGAGGCGGAGCTGGTGCACAGCAGTCGCGACGCTGCCCGCAGGCACGCCGAACGGGCAGGGATGCTGCCGGACGGAGGTCGAGCAGCCGACGCCGCGACCAGCGAGTTGCTACCGAATCAAGCATGTCCCCTTCCCCAATTTCCCCATCCAATCCAGTTACGTTTCTTTCATTCCCTAAACCCCTAGTTAGCAATTTGGCAGTTCACTGAATGTGTTCTGAATTTTACAAATTGCAACATCCCAGCAGCCATGGGAAAGGCCACTCAGAAAAGAAACGATTTTGTCTTAAAAAGAAAAGAAGATGGCATAAGTGAAACTGAAGAAGATCCTTCAGCGGCAGCAAATGATCCTTTACCAACTCTTGAATTGGAACAGCACCAGCAGTCCAACACCGACATAACCTCGTGAAGGACTTCGGAAAAATGAATCGGTTGCATTGAGTTCTTGACGGAGACCTGGGTTGCACCCTTAAATTTGGCAATATTCACCGGAGCAAAGAGCTGACTTGTAGTATCAGCTATCAAGTATGTACACTGCCTCATGCCTGACCATCTACGATCTAGCTCCTTTTGGTATAGCTTCTTTTGTGATGCACTAATATTCCCTATGTATTGCTGATCTATAACAAATGAAAACAAGAAATTTGAGTATTGACTAATGTGTAATGAAGTGGTCTGAACGAAATTTCTGTGTTCTTTTTTAGCTTGGCCCGCCCATGATTTTCCTTGAAGCTCCGCCACTGGTAGGAGGTACTATGAAACTATAATTTTAGGAAGTGCGAGTAAACTTTGCGCCCCACCATTCAAATCTAATGGCACAAATAAAAAAAATAAAGGCGTAATTGCATTAAATATGGAAACAAATACTACCTCAATGTTGAAACGTAGTGTATATTAGCTTTAGTCAAAGTTATACATTATAAAGTTTGATGAGGTATTTGAAAAAAAAAACACTTGCATGGCAGAAAATAGTTTCACAAAAGGTGCAACCGCAACAAATACCAACTAAAATTAAATAAATAAAGAAATAGATGCTAGTATAAGATTTAATTTTTTACAAGACAGAATATAACATATTTCAGATTGATATTTTGCATGTCAGCATAGTACACCAATATCTACGTCTAATATTTTCTTTTATAATATTCTTGCATTTTAAAAAATTGAAATGAATCAAGTTTCATGTAGCTCGAGTTCTAAAGTGAATTTGTTATTTTTAGCGTAGTTTGATGCTTCTACTTATACCTGCGCATACCTGTGCCAGGCCTGGCCGAAGATATGCCAAAGTTGACACTCGGCGGCCCTGTGTGCCGGGCCGCTTCCTTGATGCGCCAATCTGCAAAGCCCTGGCCCAGTCGTCGGGTCAAACTTTTAGGCTTAGGACCGGGCTGCCCATGCCAAGGTATACTTGTGCTCCAGGGGCAGGGGCGCAGAGCAGCCAAGGTGCCAAGGTGTGCCTCTCTAGTGGAGACGAAACAAATGAGAGACTGCAAAAATCTACTACGCTGCTACACTCCTAGAGCAGGTCGGTCGTGGTCGTTCTTGGCCAGTCGGGCGGGGCGGCCCACACTGATGGCAGGCAGAGCTCTGTCGTGAGAGGTTTGGCCCTGACCAAGACGACGGTACAGCAAGACGATGTGTGGGAGACCGTCCTTGGTCGCCGCCCCAGCCCCAAAGCGTGCGTGCGTTTCAAGCCACGCGCCGTCCTATTGTACCCTGGAGCTGGACAAATACGGCCATACCCATGCGCTCTGTCTGTTCCGTGTACAGGCCTAGCCTAGACCTCCATGACCAGAGTATAGGAGTACTACCATGGAGGACTGTAGCATGTGACAGTCCTCTGAATACTTCCTAGGGAATCAACTACAACTAGCTAGATCCTGTGATCAAACGGGACAGCAGCTGGTTGGTGTGCGTATGTTCAGCAAATAGCATTGGCACGTGCGTGCGTACTCCGCCCAGTACGAAGGTACTCCCGCATGCTGTTGTTGTCACGTTGTACACCGAGAAATTGCTGTGCCCGTGTACATTTTCGGGCTGTGTTTAGGAATCTGTTCATTTTTCTTCGCATCCCGATGCACTTTGAACACAACTAGCAGTAGTGTGGCCCTCGCAAGTGCGAGGGCATCCCCTTTATTTTTTCTAAAGTAGCACTTTCCATTGAAGGGAATAATGTAGTTTCATAATCCGCAAAAATAAAAAGATAGATGTGAGAAATTTAGGATTGTATTGTAGAGAAATAATGTAGTTTGCGTTGTAATCCATTGATATTTTCTTATTGACCTTTGCATTTCAACTTATGAATTCAAACCCCAGGTTTGACATCTATGTGTCTCATAAAGGCGGAATATTCATTCAGTGGGAGGCGACGTTCCCATCGACAGCGAGGCGCCTGTGGTGACTTCGTTAATTTCAAGATCCAATCCGCCGGCTCAGTCTTCTGGAGGTGCTCATAGGGGTAGGGTGTGCGTGTGTGCGTTCACAGGGGTGAGTGTATGCGCGTGTATATGAGCGCCTGCGTTTGTACTGTGTTTCTAAAAAAAAAGTCATTTTATTGTAGGGGGAGACGGTTGTAGTTTGTATTCTTCCTAATTTCCATTCATTTGATGGGAGATCCAATAGATGTACATGTAGATTGGCATGTATTTGAATCCTGTCTACTCAGTAATATATTAGGAATTGGTGAAAGCTTCCCTCAGGCGAAAAAATTCTACGAACTATCCAGGCTTTTCTTGGTTGTGTAAAATTACCGGTAGGCACCTAAATTACCGGCCGGTATTTTGCCCGAGATATTCAAAACAAATCCATAAATTCTTCCAAAATTACCTTAAATTATTTATATTTGAGCTAATCATGTTAATACCCGGTAAATTCCGTCCAAGCTGAAAAAAGTGATGTGAGATCCAATCGGATGGATGTTTATGTAGATTACCATGTCTTCTGAATATAATATTTTGAATTCGTGGTAGCTTTTCTCCGGCTGAAAAAAACTCTATGGAAGTCAAGTTTTTTTTCGGAAGGGTAAAAATATCGCTAGGTACCGTTATTTTTCGGTCTTCGCAATACTGGAAATACTGGCAAGTATTCCGCCCGATATATTCAAAACAAATTTATAAATTATTTCAAACTTTCTCAAAACTATTTAAATTTGAGGAAATTATATTAATACATGCAAATTTACTCTGGTAGAAAAATTTCGGTTGTAGCCGGTAAAATTGATTTCCGGTGAAGTTTTGGAATACTAGTCGATAAAGACTTGCATACAGTACATATATACTGTATGATTCAGTTTCTTTTCAGCTTATTTTATCACATCGGTCGTGTAATCATCGTTTAGCAAACATTGCCTAATTTTCTTTTTGTTGAACGGACACGCCTCTACGATACAAAGTACATTCTTTGGTAAAATCTTAATTTCTCCCCTTATGTTGAATACTAGGACTCATTGTAAGAAAAGAAATTAGTTGTTTCTTGTTTTCCCTTTATGTTGAACGGGCGAACTTGAAAGTTGCATCTTTATCGTATGGAAACAAATCATCAACAAACTTTAAAAAAAATCAAGCAGATCGCAGCTATTATTTTGATGGTCTGGCCTAAGTTTTTGTTTATCGAACATACTCAGATAGTATTTTACATGTTGTGAATTGATAGGATACAACAAACTGACAATTTCTCTATGTGCGTGAAATAGTCCAAATTTGGCTCGTATTTTTGAGGATTCTTTCTGGGTCCACATAGAACATGTCTATATAGTACGCGTTAATTTGGCACGGGAACTTTTATTTTGCGATCAGTTTTGATGCTTGTACATAATAATCTGCTTTAAATATTTTCTGTTGCCGAATAGTTTTGAGCCCCTGGTCGCAGTTTGCTCTCAATTTTTTTGGTTGCCAATCAATTTTGAGCTAGCTTCCCGACCGTGCATGCAACATGAGTGGCCTGTCATGTTTCCCTGGTGGCCGTATACGCTTTTTATTCGCGGATTCAGTTTTAAACCTAGTACATACTAATCCGCTCTGGATTTTCTTTTTTGTTAAGCTTCCCGGCCGCACATCAACATAAGAGAAGATATTATATGAATCTATTGGACTGTGTCAAATAAGATTAAATTGTTATGTAACTATGTTAATTCGGGAACTATATTAATTAGGGGAGGAGAGAGAAGGGCCACCAAGAAGCACGGTAACGCCCGTGTGGACGTATTCATGACATAAATTTGGTCCCGGAATGTCTCTGCGCGGACAGATCGGTCAGTATACGTCTGACCGTTGGGATAAGTTTTGTTTTGTCTATGCGGACGCAAACATACACTTTTATTCTGTTTGCGTTGGATCGTTGGAGATACCCTTATAAGCATGAAGATCCTTGGCCGCCACAAATGGCGTAAGGGCATCTCCAGCGGCGCGACGCAAATGGTCGCTGAGCGACCGTTTTCGTCCGCCGTGACCGGAAATGCGTCTGGGCCCTGCTCCAGCGGGGCGACGCAAAGTGACCGGCCCATCCGCGGAGACGCAAACCTGGCACAAATATGCACCAGGTTTGCGTCTCCGCGGACGCTTGGCGGACGCGGCGAGCGTCCTCCATTTCTTCCCCCGGTCCCGCAAGTCAGCGAGAGCAAAATCGACCGCTTCGACCTGATTTCTTTTTTCACCCTCGTTGGTGCCCTAGTGCGACGGCCCCGCCCCAATCCCCGCCGTCCGCCGCAGCACCGCAGTACTCGCCGCCGGCACCGTTGTCGCCGCGCGGGAGAGCAGGATCGTACTCGGGGTTGGGGCTCCGGCGCGAACCTGCCGGCTGTTTTCGGGCGAAACGTTGCCGGTTGCGCCGCCCTTCCGCGCCGCCCACGACCTGTTCGACCTATTGCGCGGTAGGTTCCTTCTCGTTTTTTCGGTGCGATTTGTGCGCGGCCATTGATCAAGAGTTCGTATCGACGCAGATGGACGCGTGGCATATGGTGGAGAAGTTCCGCGCGGAGATCGTTGACTCCTCTTCGGACGACGAGTCCGATAATTCGGCGCACACATTGGCAACTACTGCGGCCTCCATGATCCACGAGTTCACCTCAAACCCGGGGCCGCAGCACCGGGCTCGTGAAGGGCGCTCGAAAACCTCGCCGCGCAACGAGTGGCGAGGCAGTGCCCGCCTCCACAAGGACTACTTCCACCTCACCAATCCGATCTTTCCGGAAAAATTGTTCCGGCGCCGATACGAGATGTCAAGGGACCTGTTCTTGGTCATTCTACGGGGCGTCGGGAACTACGACCCCTACTTCCAATGCAGGCCCGATGCAACAGGTGCGCTAGGCTTCACCTCCTACCAAAAATGCTCGCGGCTATTCGCATGCTCTCATATGGAATGGCTGCCGATATATTCGATGAGTATCTTCGAATGGGTGAGAGCAACCGCCTTGAGTCCATGTACGGGTTTTGCCGAGCCGTGATTGCCGTGTTCGGACGAGTATCATCGTAGGGAGCCAACTGTTGAGGATACAAGACGCCTCCTATCTATCAACGAGTCTAGAGGCTTCCCAGGAATGATTGGCAGCATAGATTGCATGCACTGGGAGTGGAAAACTGTCCATTTGGATGGCAGGGTCAGTACAGCGGGCATGAGGAGGGACGGACTGTCATTCTTCAAGCTGTCATATCTCAAGATTTATGGATTTGGCATTCATTCTTTGGCATGGCCGGTTCCAACAATGATATCAATGTGTTGCACCGATCACCGGTTTTCGAAAGGCTCATGCAAGGCAAAGCTCCCCGGTGAGCTATGAGATCAATGGAAATGCATATGACAAGCCATATTATCTTGCTGATGGCATCTACCCTGACTAGGCCACATTGGTGAAGACTGTCCGTAATCCAAACTCCGAGAAGACGAAGAGGTTTGCCAAGATGCAAGAGGCTTGCAGGAAAGATGTGGAGCGTGGATTTGGTGTGCTCCAAGCTCGGTGGGCAATTGTCCGTCACTCCGGCAAGAACATGGTCCCCGAAGACCATGCATGAGGTGATGACATGCTGCGTGATCATGCACAACATGATCGTTGAGAACGAGCGTCCCGATGGCCGCAATGAGAACCAGTGGAAATTCCAAGGTGAGTTGGTTGCGCCACTTCCTGGAGCTTCATCTTGGCAGGACTATCTACATATGAATGTAGAAGTCACAAACTATACCGTCTCCAAACAGCTGCAGACGGATCTGATTGAGCATCAATGGACCATGGATGGCCATGAAGATCATGCCTAGAGGACTAGTATCTTATTTTCATGTAGACTTTTAAAAATTTAAATGTTATAACTATGACTTCGTTGAAATCCTATTTGTTGTTTCAAAACTTCATATTTGATGCAAACGCGGAAATGCGTCGCGCCGCTGGAGCCACCCCAGGGTGCAAACGGACGCGCGGACAAAAACGGTCTGTCTCGCGTCCGCCGCGCGACGCAAACGGACATTTCGGACGTCCGAAATGCGTCGCGCCGCTGGAGATGCCCTAAGGGCAAAATATGGTGTTGCGACTAGAGCCGCATCTATTCATATTTAGATATGGCACTAGGAGCATCTCCACCGGTAGCTCTAAGAGCATCTTCGATCACTTCCAAATACTAGCTGGTAGCACACATGATGCCTACTATTGACACCATCAGTATTAAATGTCAACCAAAAATATTTAGACTCTCAACACTGTTTAACCCCATAACATGTGTCGGTAACACATGATAGATGAGAGAGAGTGTTTGGATGGTAGGTGCGGATTTAAAAAGGGGAGAGGGATAGGGGAGAGAGAGGCTGGTGTGTGGGCCGGTAAGAATCTTTCTATGTGTAGTTTTGTTGCTTGTGCCGGTGATACGTGCATTTTACATCATCAATATTGTGACATATATAATATTTTTTATTAATATTTGCCATCATACATATTTATTTATACATTTTTTATTAATTTTCAGATTTTTTCTACAAAGTACCTTTTATTATTATTTAATTTATGTGAGGCAGAAAACCTCCTTTTTCGTATTTTTCTATTTCACGGTCTTTCTGCACACCTAAAACTCAAACTACAACTAGCTACCTGATGTCTGGAACGACAAAGCAACTGCCAGGTGGGCCTGTTTGGCTTTGTGACTGCCTGCATCGACGCTTCTATTTGAGTTTCTAATTTTTTAAGTTTAAATTACATAATTGCAAATAAATAGACTATTTACTATGATAATTTGAAGCAAACAATTTCAATAGCATACACACCAAATTAAATAGTAGTTTATTATAATAGTAAAAATAAATAAAAGTAAGCAATTCAATTGTGCAAGGGACATATCAAGTGGTGTTTACGTTCCACACACAAATGCTCCACCAGATCATCGTGAAGTGGGTGATGAGCTTGCTCATTACGAATTTCTTGACGCATGACACTGAAAGCTCCAAACTCGATTGGCACCTCGTGATCAGCTTCAGCAAGAGTCCCCTGACTCTCGAAGGTCATGTTCGTAGCCTTCAGAGCAGCGCGCTCACTCTCAATGATCATGGTGTGCATGATTATGCAAGCATTATCACCTTTCGCATCTGAGAATTAGTCTAGTTTACAACAAGGTACCTTACAATAGCAAAAAGAGCTTGCAACACACCAAATAGGCGCTCAAAACCCATCATGCAGGCTTCATGGCACTGTGAATACCAGGCCATCTTCTCGGTGAAGGGGGTGGAGATTGTCTTCACAAATATCTCCCATGGAGCATAAATTCCATCAGCCAAATAATATTCTTTGTTGTATATGTAGCCATTTATCTCATTGTTGATTATAGGGGCATGCCCTTCAGCAAGTTTATCAAACACTCATGAGCGAGTTAGAGCACATCAATTGCATTGTGCGATCCAGCCATGTGAGAATGAACATGCCAAATCCATAGACCATAGTCACCCACTTATTCAAGCATGACATTCCACTCTCCAGTGTGACCCTTATATATCATCTGCCAATCAAATGGACAATTCTTCCAACCCCAGTGCATGCAGTCAATGCTTCCAAGCATACATGGAAATCCTCTCGTTGTATTTTGAGCCAATATCCGAGGTGTGTCCTCTTCATTGAGTGCCATGAGATAGTGTAGCTCAAACATTGCCACCACCGCCCTGCAAACCTTGTACACGGTCTCGAAGGCCATGGACTTAATCATGCGTATGCAATCATTCTCAGCATCTGCTAGAGCTCCATACACAAGACATGTCAAAGGAGTTGTGCACATCTATTCAGAACAGTAACCATATAATCCACTCCAATATTTTTTTACAGAGTAAATAGGTATTATACGGTGGCAAACCTTGCGCAATCTTCCAGATTGTTTCTTTGTTCATCCAAATGCTGCTTCAAAAGGTTTTGGGGCCATGTGTGTGATGTATGTAAAATGCATACATGAACTTTGTAGTTTATTGCCACATATTTCCACATATTTGTATCTTACATAATGTTATATCCATGTTTATATGGTTTTCGGAGATTTTCTAAACAATCCCCTCTTCTCTACTTTTAACTCTCTATGGCAGAAAACTCCTTATGTTAGTATTTTTACTTTATAGGAGCTACGAGACTCGAAAAAAGGCAAGATCAGGGGCCACACTTTGAAATTTTTGAGACGAACAAAATAAGCTAAAGTGGGACACCGGGAGATCAATGGGCTGGGAAAGAGGTCCAGTGGCACGCCCCAGTAACGTGGGCGCGCCACCTGGGGTCTTTTCCCCCTCGACCGTCTGATTCGCCTAAACATTGCGGCCATAGACTTGTTTTGACCTAAAAAATCTGATATAAAGGTCCCTCGACGCATATCACATACATACGGAGGCGGTGATAAAAAAACACATAAACATATTGTCAGCAGGCCACCGCTGGCGGAGATCGAAGGGGGGAACCGCTGCCGGAATCACCTCATGTGGACTCCACCCCCCCCCCCCTCCGGCGTGGTCATCATCAGCATCTTCATCAACACCCTCAACACCATCTTCATCTACCCTTTGTAATCTCTTGGAAAAACATGAAGTGTGAGGCAATCTATTGTTTTTCCCTGATGTATTGTACCTCTATGTCTTTGTTTCAGTAGTGACTTGTTCTTGGAAATTGCGAGATAATTTGTTGATGGCTGCACATAAGTATTGGTTATCTTCTATGATGATCTCTTGTACTAATATATGAGTGCACACATATGTTGAGGAATACATGAAGTTGTCACTGTGATGATAGGGAGAGGGACAGATGGAGTTTGACAGAAACCATGTCCCAATGCTTAGATATTCATGTTATATTAATTCATGGATAATCAGTGAGGGGCATAACAATGGGGACGTTATGTCACAATAATTTCCTTGTTCGCTCCTAATTGGCCTTAAGATCAATCACTAGTGTATTTGCTCATATATATATGGTTGCACCTATATATATATATATATATATATATATATATATATATATATATATATATATATATATATATATGGCTCCTCTAGAAGAATCACTAAAAGGGTTATATTGAGCTTCACTAATTGTGACAACCACACAAAAGAAATGGAAATTTGCCTGAACACTTACTCCATTGAGTTATTCCACTTCATCTCACAACCCTTACTTTCCTTGTACTAGTTTCACTTCCTGCAGTTATTCTTAGTAATTTATAGTCTTCTAGTTCTTACTATAAATATCTTCACACACACACACGCACACACGCACACATGCACACACGCACGCACACACGCACACACGCACGCACACCCACGCACCCACGCACGCGCGCGCGCACACACACACTATAGATCCTAGCTCGCTGATACGTCTCGAACGTATCTATAATTTCATATGTTCCATGCTAGTTTTATGCCAATAGCTACATGTTTTATATGCACTTTAGATCATATTATGGGATTTATTGGACTAACCTATTAACAAGATGCCACAGTGCCAGTTTCTGTTTAATTATTATGTCTGTTTATTGCAGAAAAGGCCCAAAAACCAAAGTGCTCGGAAAAATCCAGAAAAATTACAGAAATTCTATTTCGCCAGAAGACCCACGGAGCCAGAAGGGCCAGGCCAGAGGAGGCCCACGGCCTCCTCCCCATCCACTGGCGCAGCCAGGAGGGGGGCGGCGCCGCCCTATGGGGTGGGCCCCTCGGGCACCCCCTCACGCCGCCCTTTCGCCTATATTAAGCTCCTGCCCTGAAAACCCTGGGGGGATGGACGATTTCCCCAGAATAGTTCCGTAGCTCCGCCGCCACCAAAAACCCTAATTCGGGGGACGAAGTCTGCGTTTCGGCACCCTGCCGGACGGGGAATTGCCCCGGAGCCATCTCCATCGACTCCATCGCCATCTTCATCGCTGTTGTCTGTCTCCCATGATGAGGAGGGAGTAGTTCTCCCCGAGGCTGAGGGCTCTACCGGTAGCTATGTGGTTCATCTCTCTCTCCCATGGTGTGATCTTTATGTGATCATGAGCTTTGTAATCTAGTTGAATATGTAGATGTTACTCTTGTCTATTATGCACTCTAGAGGTTACTTTAATATGAACTCCGGAGTCACTCTCCACGGAGTGATGGTGACAGTGTGCGCATCGTGTGTGATTCCTTTATGACGTTCTGGAGCTTGTTTACTCCGGCTTGAGGTGTGCTTTTGCAGCCCTACACAATGAATGGTGTTTGTTATCCAACAAGAGAGTGTTTGAGAGTAGCATTTATTTATTCAATTATGTGATCATTGTTGAGAGTGTCCACTAGTGAAAGTATGATCCCTAGGCCTTGTTTCTAAGCATTGAAACACCGTTTCCAACAAGTTACTGCTACATGTTCGCTTGCTGCCATTTTTATTTCAGATTGCAATTACTACTTATAATCATCCATATTACTTGTATTTCAATATCTTTTCGCCGAACTAGTGCACCTATACATCTGACAAGTGTATTAGGTGTGTTGGGGACACAAGAGACTTCTTGTATCTTAATTGCAGGGTTGCTTGAGACGGATATCTTTGACCTCTACCTCCCTGAGTTCGATAAACCTTGGGTGATTCACTTAAGGAAAACTTGCTGCTGTTCTACGAACCTCTGCTCTTGGAGGCCTAACACTGTCTACGGGGAATAGAAGCGTGCGTAGACATCAAGCTATTTTCCGGCGCCGTTGCTGGGGAGGTAAGGTAAAAGGTATTCACATCCTCCGACTACTAAGCTATTTCCTAGCATTGCTTGCGGTGTGTGAGTGCTCGAAGCTATTTCCTTTAGATTCTGCAATTATATCTTTTTGTTTCTTGTTTTTATTTCACTGGTTAGGCTTAATGGAAAACAACAAAAAAATTAGAGATCTTTATGAAATTTATATTGAATTAGGACATGATGCTTTTGAAGAGAAAATTAAAAAACCTATGGAAGTTTGTCTGCATAATAGTGGTACTAATGTTATTAATATAAATTTTTTGGACACCATTATTTTTAATGCTATGGAAAAAACCCAAGCTTGGGGAAGCTAGTTTATATAAAAATAATCTTTTTTGCTCCTCAGCTTTGGATGAAGTATTTTGCCTTGATAATGCTTTGTCTCCAATATGTGGTAATTCGAATGATGCTTGTGATATTTTCAGTCCATCTACTATTGAGGATAAAATTCATTATGATTATTCTATGCCTCTAATTTATGATGATTATAATGATGGATGTGATAGTTTTACACCCACTATTACTAATAAAATTGATTATGCTTGTGTGGAGAGTAATGATACTTTTATGCATGTGGATCATGATAAGAATGCTTTATGCGATAGCTATATTGTTGAGTTTATCAATGATACCACTGAAAGTTATTATGAGAGAGGGAGACATGGTTTTATATATCTCAATAATATTAAGTCACCTTTCTTTTTGTTGAAAATTTTGAAGTTGCACTTGCTTTGTCTTTCTATGATAGTAGCTTCATGCTTCAATAATTTGTTTTCTTACAAGATTCGTTTGCATAGAAAGTGGGTTAGACTTAAATGTGTTTGGTATTTGCTTTTTGATGCTCTCTTATATTCAACTCTCATCTTTATAAGAGCATCATGAAAATTATCATGCCTAGCTGAAAGGCGTTAAAGAAAAGCGCTTATGGGAGACAACCCATTATTTTATTTCTGCAATTTTTGTTTTATTTTTGAGTCAAGGTACTACCTACTACTGTAGCAATATCTTTGTATCTTTATTTTCTTGCATTGTTGTGCCAAGTAAAGTCTTTGATAGAAAGTTGATACTAGATTTGGATTTCTGCGCAGAAACAGATTTTCAGCTGTCACGGTTTTGAGCTTTTCTCTCTGCAGAAAAATCGTAAAATCCTGAAACAATTCATGAGTAATCCTCAGATATGTACGCAACTTTCATTCAACTGGAGCTTTTCCATCTGAGCATGTTAAGTGCCTCGAAAAAATTCATCTTCACAGACTGTTCTGTTTTGACAGATTCTGCCTTTTATTTCGCATTGCCTCTTTTACTGTGTTTGAGTGGGTTTCTTTGCTCCATTAAATTTCAGTAACCTTGGGTAATGTCCAGAAGTGTTGGGAATGATTGTGTCCTTGCTGAAAATGTGAATTTTTGATTATGCACAAACCCTCTAATGAGATTACTTTGAGTTTGGTGTGAAGGAAGTTTTCAAGGATCAAGAGAGGAGGATGATATAATATGATCAAGAAGGGTGAAAAGTCTAAGCTTGGAGATGCCCCCGTGGTTCATCCCTGCATATTTCGAGAAGACTCAAGCGTCTAATTAAGCTTGGGGATGCCCAAGGCATCCCCTTCTTCATCAACAACTTATCAGGTCATCTCTAGTGAAACTATATTTTAATTCCGTCACATCTTATGTGCTTTACTTGGAGATTCTGTGTGCTTTTATTTTTGTTTTATTATTTTCATTCTCCGAATAAATCGGATCCTAACATGTTTGTGTGGGAGAGAGACACGCTCCGCTTTTTCATTTGAACACTGGTGTTCTTCGTTTTACTTTTCATGTTCATGGCAAAAGCTGAAAGCCGCTGCACTAATTGCTATTTGGTTGGAAACAGAAAATGCTGCATGTGGTAATTGGTATATTATCTTGAATAATTTGATACTTGGCAATTGTTTTGAGCTCTCAAGTAGATCATGTTTAAGCTCTTGCATCATGTAGTTTAAACCTATTAGTGGAGAACTATCGTAGAGCTTGTTGAAATTTGGTTTGCATGATTGGTCTCTCTAAGGTCTAGATATTTTCTGGTAAAAGTGTTTGAGCAACAATAGAGTCTTATAATGTTTGCAATATGTTCTTATGTAAGTTTTGTTGTACCGGTTTATACTTGTGTTTGCTTGAAACAACCTTGCTAGCCAAAACCTTGTACTGAGAGGGAATGCTTCTCGTGCATCCAAAACCTTGAGCCAAAACCTATGCCATTTGTGTCCACCATAACTACCTACTATGTGGTATTTTTCTGCCATTCCATGTAAATACTTCATGTGCTACCTTTAAACAATTCAAAACTTTATTACTCCTTATTTGTGTCAATGTTTTATAGCTCATGAGGAAGTATGTGGTGTTTTATCTTTCAATCTTGTTGAGTAGACTTTCACCAATGGACTAGTGGCATATACATCCGCTTATCCAATAATTTTGCAAAAAGAGTCGGCAACGGGGTGCCCAGCCCCAATTAATTAACTTTCATTAATAATTCTCTTCACATGTTTTGCCCTGATTTATCAGTAAGCAACTTAATTTTGCAATAGACACTCCTACATGGTATGTGAAATGTTGGAAGGCACCCGAGGATTCGGTTAGCCATGGCTTGTGAAAGCAAAAGGTTGGGAGGAGTGTCATCTATAAATAAAACTAAAATACATGTGTAAACAAAAGAGAAGAGGGATGATCTACCTTGCTGGTAGAGATAACGTCCTTCATGGGAGCCGCTCTTTGAAAGTATGTTTGACAAGGGGGTTAGAGTGCCCACTACCATTCGTTGACAACAACAAACACCTCTCAAAACTTTATTTTTATGCTCTCTTTATGATTTCAAAACTTGAAAAGCTCTAGCACATGATTTAATCCCTGCTTCCCTCTGCGAAGGGCCTATCTTTTACTTTATGTTGAGTCAGTTTACCTACTTCTTTCTATCTTAGAAGCAAACACTTGTGTCAACTTTGTGTGCACCATTTCTTATGTGCTTGCTTATTGCACTCATCATATTAGTTTGTGTTGACAATTATCCATGAGACATACATGTTAAAAGTTAAAAGCAATTGCTGAAACTTAAATCTCCCTTTGTGTTGCTTCAAAACCTTTTATTAAGAACCTCTATTGCTTTATGAGTTAAATCTTATGCAAGAGTTTTTGATGCTTGTCTTGAAAGTATTATTCATGAAAAGTTTTTGCTATATGATTCAGTTGTTTAGTCATTATCTATTTGTTAGCAAACTATAGACCATTGCTTTGAGTCACTTCATTCATCTCATATGCTTTACAATAGTATTGATCAAGATTATGTTGATAGCATGTCACTTCAGAAATTATTCTTGTCATCTTTTACCTACTCGAGAACGAGTAGAACTAAGCTTGGGGATGCTTGATACGTCTCCAACGTATCTGTAATTTCTTATGTTCCATGCTAGTTTTATACCAATAGCTACATGTTTTATATGCACTTTATATCATATTATGACATTTATTGGACTAACCTATTAACAAGATGCCACAGTGCCAGTTTCTGTTTATTATGTCTGTTTATTGCAGAAAAGGCCTGATGCGTCCCAAACGTATCTATAATTTCTTATGTTCCATGCTACTTTTATGATGATACTCACATGTTTTATACACATTATATGTCATTATTATGCATTTTCCGGCACTAACCTATTGACGAGATGCCGAAGAGCCAGTTGTTGTTTTCTCGCTGTTTTTGGTTTCGGAAATCCTACTAAGGAAATATTCTCGGAATTGGACGAAATCAACGCCCGGGGTCCTATTTTTGCACGAAACTTCCGGAAGACCGAAGGAGTCACGAAGTGGGGCCACGAGGCGCCGCCACAACGAGGCGGCGCGGCCGGCAAGGGGCCCGCGCGGCCCTGTTGTGTGGGGCCCCCGTGGCGCCTCTTGACCTGCCCTTCCGCCTACTTAAAGCCTCCGTCGCGAAACCCCCATTACCGAGAGCCACGATACGGAAAACCTTCCAGAGACGCCGCCGCCGCCAATCCCATCTCGGGGATTCAGGAGATCGCCTCCGGCACCTGCCGGAGAGGGGAATCATCTCCCGGAGGTCTCTTCATCGCCATGATCGCCTCCGGGTCGATGTGTGAGTAGTTCACCCCTGGACTATGGGTCCATAGCAGTAGCTAGATGGTTGTCTTCTCCTCATTGTGCTATCATGTTAGATCTTGTGAGCTGCCTATCATGATCAAGATCATCTATTTGTAATCCTACATGTTGTGTTTGTTGGGATCCGATGAATATTGAATACTATGTCAATTTGATTATCAATCTATCATATATGTTATTTATGTTCTTGCATGCTCTCCGTTGCTAGTAGAGGCTCGGCCAAGTTGATACTTGTGACTCCAAGAGGGGGTATTTATGCTCGATAGTGGGTTCATGCCTCCATTAAATCCGGGACGGTGACGTGAAAGTTCTAAGGTTGTGGATGTGCTGTTACCACTAGGGATAAAACATCGATGCTTTGTCTAAGGATATTTGTGTTGATTACATTACGCACCATACTTAATGAAATTGTCTGTTGTTTACAACTTAATACTGGACGTGGTTCGGATGATAACCTGAAGGTGGACTTTTTAGGCATAGATGCATGCTGGATAGCGGTCTATGTACTTTGTCCTAATGCCCTGATTAAATCTCATAGTACTCATCATGATATATGTATGTGCATTGTTATGCCTTCTTTATTTGTCAATTGCCCAACTGTAATTTGTTCACCCAACATCTGCTATCTTATGGGAGAGACACCACTAGTGAACTGTACATGTGGACCCCGGTCCTATTCTTTACATCTGAAATACAATCTGCTGCAATTGTTCTTTACTGTTCTTCGCAAACAACCATCATCATCCACACTATACATCTAATCCTTTGTTTACAGAGCAAGTCGGTGAGATTGACAACCTCACCGTTACGTTGGGGCAAAGTTCTGTGATTGTGTTGTGCAGGGTTCCACGTTGGCGCCGGAATCCCCGGTGTTGCGCCGCACTATACTCCGCCACCATCAACCTTCAACGTGCTTCTTGGCTCCTCCCGGTTCGATACACCTTGGTTTCTTTTCGAGGGAAAACTTGCTACCGTACGCATCACACCTTCCTCCCGGGGTTCCCAACGGACGTGTCGATCGCACGCATCAAGCTCTTTTCCGGCGCCGTTGCCGGGGAGATCAAGACACGCTGCAAGGGGAGTCTTCCACATCCAATCTCTTTACTTTGTTTTTGTCTTGCTTTACTTTATTTACTGCTTTGTTTGCTCTCTATATCAAAAATACAAAAAATTAGTTGCTAGTTTTACTTTATTTACTGTCTTGTTCGCCATATTAAAAACACACAAAAAATTAGTTACTTGCATTTACGTTATTTACCTTTAGTTTATTTCATCATGTTTCCTCCTAAGTTCACTTTAAAAGACATACCGGTAGGACGTGGGTCTATCATTGGGAGAGATAATATAGAAGACTTTTTCACTCATGTTAGTACAGCTGAAGATTTTGAAGATAGACACTTGGTAGAACTTGCTCCTACTTATGAAATTGATGTTGCTTCTTTAGTACACATGTTGGAAACTAAATTTGTTAATCTCAATCCTATAATCCAACACATGTTTCTCACACTCTGTGATATGGAGAAAGGGGAAAAGAAAGATTTTGTTTTAGAAACCCTTCTTAAAGAATTTGGTGGTGTAGCAAGAGAGGCTAGAAAGGTCTTTATTAAATATAAGATGCTTGGCTCTTATACTAAATTTGCTAGTATCCTTGAAAAGATGGACATGGAGAGAATAAGGTACACTAATAATATTAATGATGGTGGGGAGATTAAGACAACAATACCTTGTAAGCTCCTAGGAATGAATGACGCTCTAGAAAGTAACTATGATTGGCTTGTTCCTGAAAATTTGTTTGACGAGGATAGCAAACCTAAAAATAATGAAAAGGGAGCCTCTGAAACTCACATAGATAAGATAAAATGCATAGTTGAGAAAACTCCCAACACCAATGTTGATGCTTCACCTCTTGATAATACCTGATACACACTTTCTGCGCCTAGCTGAAAGGCGTTAAAGAAAAGCGCTTATGGGAGACAACCCATTATTTTACTTCTGCACTTTATTTTATATTTGAGTCTTGGAAATTATTTACTACTGTAGCAACCTCTCCTTATCTTTATTTTAATGCATTGTTGTGCCAAGTAAAGTCTTTGATAGTAAAGCCAATACTAGATTTGGATTGCTGCGCAGGAACAGATTTCTTGTCGTCACGAATTTGAGCGAGTAGTCCCCGAAGAAAAATCAAAAAAATCTGCCAATTTACGTGCGTGATCCACAGATATGTACGCAACTTTCATTCAATTTGGGAATTTTCATCCGAGCAAGTCTGGTGCCACTTTAAAATTCGTCTTTACGAACTGTTCTGGTTTTGACAGATTCTGCCTTTTATTTCGCATTGCATGTTTTGCTATGTTTGATGGATTTCTTTGTTCCATTAACTTTCAGTAGCTTTGTGCAATGTCCAGAAGTGTTAAGAATGATTATGTTACCTCTGAATATATGAATTATGCAATCGACCCTCTAATGAGTTTGTTTTGAGTTTGGTGTGGAGGAAGTTTTCAAGGGTCAAGAGAGGAGGATGATACAATATGATCAAGAAGAGTGAAAAGTCAAAGCTTGGGGATGCCCCCGTGGTTCATCCCTGCATATTTTCAGAAGACTCAAGCGTCTAAGCTTGGGGATGCCCAAGGCATCCATTCTTCATCGACAACTTATCAGGTTCCTCTAGTGAAACTATATTTTTATTCCGTCACATCTTATGTGCTTTACTTGGAGCGTCTGTTTGTTTTTTATTTTTGTTTTTGTTTGAATAAATCGGATCCTAGCATTCTTTGTTTGGGAGAGAGACACGCTCCGCTGTTTCGTATGAACACATGTGTTCTTAGCTTGATCTTTAATATTCATTGCGAAATTTGAACTACTTCATTCATTGCTATATGGTTGGAAACGGAAAATGCCGCATGTGGTAAATGGTTTAATGTCTTGAATAATGTGATACTTGGCAATTGTTGTGCTCATATAGATCTTGTTTAAGCTCTTGCATCATGTACCTTGTACCCATTAATGAATAACTACATAGAGCTTGTTAAAATTTGGTTTGCATGATTGATCTCTAGAGTCTAGATATTTTCTGGTTGAGGTGTTTGAATAACAAGGAGACAATGTGAAGTCTTATAATAGCTACAATATGTTCATATGTGAGCTTTGCTGCACCTTTTATACTTGAGTTTGCTTCAAACAACCTTGCTAGCCTAGCCTTGTATTGAGAGGAATTCTTCTCGTGCATCCAAATCCTTGAGCCAATAACCATGCCATTTGTGTCCACCATACCTACCTACTACATGGTATTTCTCCGCCATTCCAAAGTAAATTACTTGAGTGCTACCTTTAAAAATTCTATTCTTTGTCTTTGCAATATATAGCTCATGGGACAAATAGCTTAAAAACTATCGTGGTGAAGAATATGTACTTATGTGTCTTATTTCTTAATAAGTTGCTTGTTGAGCGGTAACCATGTTTCTGTGGACGCCATCAACTCTTTTACCTTTGTTGAATATCATGTGAGTTGCTATGCATGTTCGTCTTGTCTGAAGTAAGGGCGGTTCTCACAATCAAATGGTTTGAGTATGCATACTGTTAGAGAAGAACATTGGGCCGCTAACTAAAGCCATGATTCATGGTGGAAGTTTCAGTTTGGACAATTAATCCTCAATCTCTTATGAGAATATTAACCTTTGTTGAATGCTTATGCATTAAAGAGGAGTCCATTATCTCGTTGTCTTTGTTGTCCCGGTATGGATGTCTAAGTTGAGAATAATCAAAAGCGAGAAATCCAATGCGAGCTT
>NC_061512.1:254662840-254684775 GCF_022539505.1 Lolium rigidum
TAATTGGGTGTGTCCATTACATCATTCATACAATGATATAACCTTGTTATTAATAACATCCAATGTTCATGATTATGAAACTAATCATCCATTAATCAACAAGCTAGTTTAAGAGGCATACTAGGGACTTCTTGTTTGTCTACATATCACACATGTACTAATGTTTCGGTTAATACAATTGTAGCATGATATATAAACATTTATCATAAACATAGAGATATAAATAATAACTACTTTTATTATTGCCTCTAGGGCATATCTCCTTCATGAAGGTCATTGTGCGCTATTTATGACCACGTCGCGACCAAAAACTGTTGGTCGCCAGTTGAGCGTCACTGACGACTCACAACAACCTTTATTTTTTATTGGTCATGGAGGACTACGACCAAAATAGATGGTCGTAGATTCCATGACCAAGTTTTTGGTCATGGGCAAACTAGCTTATCCACGTCAGATCCTATGTGGCCAATCCTACGTGGCAGACCAAACCAAATGGTCCTAAATCAAAATCAGCCCAGTCCAATTTGTTCTTCACATGGGTCGAGCCCAACAATGCTGCTATCCTACATGGGCCAAGCCCAACATTTCAGCCTTTTTACTTTCGACCTGTACCTTTGTGTCATTTATTTTCAATTTCAAACATTAACAACTAACAAATTTAATCAGAACCAATACATGAAGTTCCATTGATTCAAGAGCCAATTATCAAATAATATTTCAGATAACAATGGTACATTACAATCACGCACAGTACACGGCAAGTATCCAGCTATGAAAATATCACAAAATGTTTAACTATAACTATCTACCAACAAGAACAAAATGCCCGGAAAGAACGAGCAGGTTCTAGCTTCAGCTGCGCACTTCCACCAACAACGACCTGCCCCTGAAATAACAAAACGCCAGAGAGTAGGATCATCGTCTGCTGACACATCAATAATTTAGCAGCAACCACCGTTGATTGCTGCACAGAACATTCGTTGCAGGCAGCAGCCAACAACGAGAAGCAAGCAACAAGTTGTGGGCTGGAAGGAAATAAAACATACTAGGTTGATAGAAACTACTCGAAGCCTTGATGAGGCCCAGGATGAGCCAGACCCTGCGAAGGTTCTAGAAATGGCTGCCCTGCAATAGATATACAGGAGAAACATCCAGTCTAGCCATTTTCATTTCAGTAATTTGGAAAGAGAGGAGGACACAAACCTTGAGGCCTTGTTGTGGGGTTGTGGTTGATGAAGGTTTTCTTGGCAACATGTTGTGTCCACCGTGGTGCTCGACATTGCACAAGGCACCTCCCACGGCGTCGAGGAAGAACCAGGTGCTCGACATTGCACAAGGCACCTCCCACAGGGCCGAGGAAGAACCAGAGATGGCACTGGAGATGGGGCTTTGCGGCTTCACACTACAAATTTCATACCCGGAGCTCCTGTAAAAGAGGAAACCATCACATTTTTATCCACGATGAAGGGAATACCTAAAATAAAGAAAATGGCATTTCATTTCAGGAGAGCAATCAACAAAAGCTATTAAAAGAAGCACGACTAAGAGGAGAGAGTAGAAATGGCACATCTTCTACATCTGCAAGACAAAAGTGTATTGTGCAAAGTTTTAATATTTCAGCAGCAAGAAGGGGTGCTTCAAATTAGAATACAAATTACTTTGCTTGATGCCCTTGATTTGCAGAGGAGCATATACTGAATATAGAGATGATCATAAGATTCTTGATTTTACAATAGTTTGCAGAACACTAAAAGCAATTTCAATTTAAGATCAACAACGTGAACCACAAGAACATTTATGGTTCATTCACCATACTCGAGATGTCCAGCTAGTATGGAGATACTTCTCGCAGATCAAGTAAAGGGACCAAATGGAGCACCCTATCCATGTATGGTTCATTCAACTTAATCGAAAGAGGAAAATGCAAAGTAGTTCCCCCAAAAATTAGGAGTTGGGCAAATAAATATCTACGGGCTACTTTCCGTGCACCCTGCATACTCAATCACAACATGCAGCTAGGCTGCAGAGTATATTTCAAGTCCATGTTATTACATTTCTTACAACTAATCGTTCTATGCTGGCTGGCAGAGATAGTACACTTTAGATCGCGATAACAGATGACAGTAAGATGTAGACTTCCAGATAAATCAGAAAAGATACTTATCGCAGGAAAAAGGGCAAGAGATCCAACGTGACAGATTTACTTTAAAAATAAGATCAGATGCAAGATATACCATGGCATAGCAGCAAGCAAGTCCAGGAGTTCATCTCTTGTCCATCTGTCTCCCTCCTCAGGTGACTTCCTCCTGATGGCCTCTAGTCAACAAACTACAACAACCTGCATAGTTCAAAATTAATCAAGCTCTTTGTATCAATGCACAGAAAGTACATTTGTATAAAAAAAACTGCAATAGATAGGCAAAAGAAGATGATGATGTGTTCATGCAGCAATGGCATCTAGAAGGTTTACATATTATAATAAGGCAGAAGTAGCAAAGTGGTAGGCGTGTCTATGCAGCAAACCTTGTCCTTTAAGAATCAAAATCTTCCAGGTTATGACCGAGAAGTGATGTTGCACTAGAGGCCCAGAAACTTGGTGCTACTACAAATTAAGTTAATCATTCGTCATTAAGAGTAGTAATTTAATCTTAGTACACATGATCCTAGGGGCTACATTCTGATATCCCGTATTTCATCATCATACTGAAACATATACGACAGTATATATACAACACTTTTTATGAAAGGAAAGCTATTATATGCATCAGAATTCAGCCCAGGAGTACACAATAGATCATAAACAGTCTTCTGTTTAACAAAAAGTACAGAACCAGGGAGAACATAGTACAACCATGGTTCCTGCAGTTTTAACATGCAGTAATCATTGTAACCAATAAACACAGATAGAATAAACATTTAAACTTATGACAGAGCGAGAAATGAACCTAGGCGGTGTTGCCAATGTTGTAGGGCAGCTGGTTGTTCAGGTTGATCTTTTCCTAGTTCTCCTTGATCTTGTCATTGAAGTTATCCCCGCTGCAGCTCGTCCTACACTGCCCGCAAATAAGCAACCGTATCAGACTAATATAGCCTCAGGTACCACAGTACAAGCCTACCTAAGAAACACATGTTGTAGCTAGATCTGTATTTTATTACAACCTACCATAGTTAAGTACTATTACTAAACTAGGCCTTAACTTCGAAGAGGTCATACTTCTGACTTATATTACCCTACAACAATGTACATACACAAACAGAAATATTGTCGGTATTAGGGACAGCTATCAAAGCAAAGCAATGTAAAAAAGAGCCATTGGTATTAAGGACGACTATCAAAGCAAAGCAATTTAAAAACTAAAAAGAACCAGTGACTAAACCTAAAACTCTCAATTTGTGAAGCTCCAGCTTCAGTAAATTGCAATCCCCTAACTGAGTCAAAAACCATACATCAGCCTGACTTATCACAGCTCATTCACCATGTGTGCGAACAAGCCTACTGAACCCTGCACATGAGCACATCAATGATTGAACTTAGCCAATACACAGTATATGTACCTTGGGGTCATCTAGCATGGAGACCATCCCGCTGATCCTGCCATAGGTGGCATCAACCAACCACAGCACGAACATCTTCACCATCGTCTCCTGGAGATTCTGGTCAGCCTAACATGAACGCCAAAGTAGAATTACACAGCTGTAAGCATATTACATATGAATCAGACGGAATATTATTCTGCGAGTCTCGACTTGGAAGAGACCATTCCATTTAGGATTCAGGCCAACATTATAGGAAGATGCACAAATAAATTGATTCGTACTGCAGTGGTGTAAGCAGCAAAATAGTAAGAATGGAGACGTAAGTCACAAATTATACCAGGATGAGGTCGAAGAGGGTAGCCTGGTCGACGAACTCGGCGTCCCTGTTCTTAGGCGCAGTCGTCGTCGATCGTGTGGTGGATGGTCTGCGACTCCATGGCCTCCGCCTCCGTGGATGGTTATGAGTGCCTGCAGAGAGAGAGAGAGACACCGAGAGAAAGAAAGAGCAGGCAGGGAAATAGAGAGGACATGGGCGGCCTGATACAGCGGCAGAGAGGCCATAACCAGTGGCAGCAGCGGTGCTCAGCGCCTCCTTGAGCTCCACGGCTGATGGTGGCCTCCTCGACGAGGTCGTGGAGATAGCGCGCGAGCTTCGCGGCGGAGACGGCGCCGCTGCCATCGGCGCCGAAGATCTGACAGGCGAGCCGCATGTACCCCTCGACAGGTGGCCATGACCCATGAGGTGGGGTGGACGGCCGGAGGCCATGCGGGGGAGAAGATGGGATCCCATCGGTTGAGCTAGGCTACGGATGAGATGGAGGGAGATGAACGGGAGGTGGGGAGAGGGGAACGGCGGTGGAGGCGGCGCGGGTGAAGGTGTGCGGCGGCTGAGGCGGGGTGGGTCGATCTGGTGGCTAGGGTTCGTTCTGTGGCTAGAGAAGAAGAGAGTTGGGTGCTTACTTGACGAAAATTTCGCCTCACCGCGCGCACCCGTGGGGATTGGGGAATGCTGTACCAAAATGTTAGCGCGCTGCCGTGGGCTTCACTTTGGCGCTTGTTGGGTTCAGGCGGGACAATGTGGCGGGACATGAAAATGCGCTACCACGTTTTTTACTCACTTTCTCACCTCAATACAGAGTGGCTGTAGCAGGGTCTACCTTATCTTGACCCACTAGCATTTATCTTTTGGCTCTCTAGTTACGGTATTTCACACCGTGTGCACTTATTTCGCTGGGTCTGCTTTGGTGGTCTTTCATGTCAGGTCATTATTTGGTTTGCATTCCTAGTAGGCATACGCCTGGCAAGTACGCCTCGCATGTCACTGGATGATAATCTATAGATTATAGATTTTAACCTATTTATATACTTTATATACTGACACGTAAGTGAAAGTCGACACATTAACGTAGGCGAAATTGGTAAGGTGGAAGACGTAGACATGACACCTACGCAAAATTGCTAAGGTGGCTAACCAGTCATTTTAAAGGATCGTGAATAAGCGACTATGACTATTTAAATTGGTCGTGATCACCTAAAGATAAGGCCTCAAATCGTATCATTTTCTCTATGACCATTTCGTGTAGTGAAATTATGTCCTTTGTGATTAAAATGGTCGTAATGATTTAGGGTTTCGACCCTCTCAAAAGCCTTGCGACCATTTAATGCAAAATAGTCATAGAGTTACGACCTATTTACCTGCGGTCACTATAAGAAGGTCATTAGTTAACACATTTCTTGTAGTGTCATTATACTTTGCAAGTTTTAGCGGATGCGCCCATTTTCAGAGGTAGATCATGATCATGGTAACAAATTTTCAACGTGATGATGATTTGATGTTGCACTCGAACTTGAACAGAAGTACTAGTATGGTCTCACAATTTTTATTATCATTATACTTTGAAAGATATAGCGGATGCGGCAATTTCAGAGATAGATCATGATCATGGTAACAAATTTTCAACGTGATGATTTGATGTTGCACTCGGCCTAGAATAGAAGTACTAGTACGGTCTCACATTTTTTTATCATTATACTTTGCAAGATATAGCGGATACGCTAATTTCATAGATAGATCATGGCCATGGTAGTGACCAATATTCAAGGTGACGATGATTTGATTTTGCACTCGGCCTTGAACAGAGGTACTAGTACGGTCTCACAATTTTTTATCATTATACTTGGACCTTAGCGAAATTCAAAATCTCATAGCGGCAAAACTTCCCGCCTACAAAATACAAAAATTTCACACGCTTCCAAATTCCCATTCTACCCCTGTGGAGATGGCAGCAAAGTCGGTTGGTGGGGGGTCTGCCCGTCATTTTTTGGATCACCACCTCCCTAGCCCGGAAACCCTCCCAAAAAAAATACATTTCCTTCAGACCACCCACCGGAACTTCCCAAGTCCCTCTCTCCCACCTCCACGACCACCGCACCGGAACATCCCCGCCGGACTTCCCTGGCCTACCCGAGCCCTCGCGATCCTCGTCATCCGGCTGCCTGCCGGAGCCGCTTCATCGACGCCGTCATCAACCGGATCGGATCATCCCCGCCGAACCTCGAAACCATATGCTCATCTAGCAGTCTACCGTAGTCGCTTCAGCTGCGGTATCGTCCACCCCACCGGAGCCGCTTCGCCGGATCCGTCGTCCACCGCATCGGATCTTGCTCACCGACACCGCTGTGCATGAACCGGATCCGCTTCACCGGCGCCGTGCATGATCTAAACTCTTCTACTGTCGCTTTTCTATTGCTTGCCTGCAAGTTCTTGTTTAATCTTGGGGAACCTGTTTGTGCTAACGACGCGCCGTTACGTTTTTGCAGATGAGATGAGTAATCATGAAGTGTAATGGCCGTCTCTCCAACCCCAAGTAGCACATGTAGCGTACTTCATCACCGGATCTATCAACCCAGGAAGATCTGCTGTGACTCCCACAGAGTGCTTCTCCTAATGTAAGTCCCTTGTTTTAGCGCCATGTTCTGGGTTCAGATGCTTGTTTGTCTGAAGCTCTTTTAGTTCATTCCTAGCTATGACCGTAACACGTTGCTATTTTCTACTTCATTGCTAACTTTAAGCGATTGAACATTTTGGTTTGCATTCCCTGCTCTGTAGATGTAGCCATCATAACTTCTATCTTGCTCAGTCGTTATTACAAAAATTATAGGTATTATAGTAACATCCTGCTATTATTTAGTTCATGGCCAATTTTAAGTAATTGCACATGTTGGTTCGCATTCCCTGCTCTATAGCTTTTGGCATCGTAACTTCTATATTTGGTTTACATTCCCTGCTCTGTAGATCTAGCCATCATAACTTTATCTTGCTCGGTCGTTGTTACAAAAATTATGGCCTGCTACTATGTTGTTTGTGCCAATTTTTTACTCCATGAACATGTTGGCTTGCATGCCACGTACTACGGGTGATGCCATTGTTTTGTATCTAGTTCATTGTAAGCTAACAAAGTAAGGACTTAGTTTGGCATGCTATCACTCGCTATCTAGCTCGTAGTACAAATAAACTTGTCATACTACTAGATAATAATTTTGCGTGCCATCTTGTTCTTCAAAAGCTGCATTATTGACTTGTTTCTCCGACTTGGCATGACGCTCACATATGGAAAGCTGAACATATTGGTTTGCATTCCCTCTTATACAAGTTCACGAGTGATCCCACTATATTCACGTATCTGGTCCATCCTAAGCTCCGGCATTAACTATCCTCTATGTGTTGCTCATTACAAGTTTATATCCCGAAACATCTTGATTTGCATCCCCTTCACTATAAGTTCGGGAGTATTATTTAGTTCACGGCCAAAATTAAGTAATTGCACTTGGCACATGTTGGTTCACATTCCCTCCTCTTTAGCTTTTGCCATCGTAACTTCTATTTTTGGTTTACATTCCTCGCTCTCGTAGATGTAGCCATCATAACTTCATCTTGCTCGGTCGTTGTTACAAAATTTATAGCTCGCTACTATGTTGTTCATGCCAATTTTCTACTCCCCGAACATGTTGGTTTGCATGGGACTCGACGGTAGTAAGTCTGTCTGTTTCATTTTACATGCTCGTTATATTGGTTGTTGGTATGCGGCATGCACTCTTTGTTTGCTTATTGTGCGCATTACAATGATCTTGTTATAACGACGAAATGATGAGTTCCAAATTCTTTGGCAAACAATATTGTAGTGTCTTTGCCTTTCCATTGTTGTCTGTCTTAACTTGTAATGTCTTTGTTTCGGATATAGGTGCTTGCATGGACAACTTAAAAGATTGCCGGATCCCTTCATTGTATTGCTAGGTTTAATTACCATTCAATTTATCCGGGTTACGTAATATTTTTTCAATGCCTTGCGACTGATGTAATATTTAGTTAGTTTTTATAGTTCTTTCGCGCATTTTTCTTTGGTGCTTGTGGTAAGTGAGGCTATCCGAGCGAAATCAATCGTTGCGTAAATATTCTCGGTATCTAAATCACGAATTCCCATCCCTTAAACGGCCCAATTAAGCGAAATCACATATGTGCCGGCCCGCAAAATCCTAAAGCGCCTATTACGCCGGCATATAAAAAGCAACTAAACGGGCTGGCCCACTTACTTATTGGGCCAGCCCACTTGATTTAATGTGGACCCCACACTTTTATTGGGCCGGCCCACTTTCTTTAAGGTGGACCCCACCACCTACTGGGCCGGCCCACTTGCTTTTGTGGTGGACCCCACATACAAAATGGGCCGGCCCTTTAAGACGAAAGTGGGTCCCACTGTGTTTTTGCCGGCCCACTAGCGTGTTGGGCCGGCCCACTTGCTATATGGTGGACCCCGCATACTAAATGGGCCGACCCTTTAACGAAAAGTGGGACCCACCTGTGTTTTTGGCCCGGTCCACTAGCTTTGTTGGGCCGGCCCACTTGCTATAAGGTGGACCCCACATACTAAATGGGCCGGCCCTTTAACGAGAAAGTGGGACCCACAAGTGTTTTGGCCGGCCCACTATCTTGTTGGGTCGGCCCACTTGCTATATGGTGGACCCCTCATACTAAATGGGCCGGCCCTTTAACCGGAAAGTGGGACCCACTCGTGTTTTTGGCCCGGCCCACTATATTGTTGGGCCGACCCACTTCCTATATGGTGGACCCCACATACTAAATGGGCTGGCCCTTTAACAGGAAAGTGGGTCCCACCGGTGCTTTTGGCCCGGCCCACCGGCTTGTTGGGCCGGCCCATTTGATCTAATGTGGACCCCACGTACTAAATGGGCCGACCCGATAGCAGGAAAGTGGGACCCACATGCTAATTGGGCCGGCCCACTATCTTCTTGGGCCGGCCTGTTGCTTTAATGTGGACCCCACTTTGTAAATGGGCCGGCCCGTACCAGAAAGTGGGTCCCACATGTCTTGTGGGCCGGCCCTTTGCCCGTTGACCGGTCAAACGAGTGCATTCGGCCGGCCCACATGCTTAGTGGGCCGGCCCATTAAAGTTTTGACCGATCAACCTTAGAGGTTAGGCCCAGCCCACGTAACTAATGGACCAGCCCAGCTATATAGTTGACCGGTCAAACTAAGTCAGCTGGCCCGGCCCGCAAACTTAATGGGCCGGCTCGCTTAAGACGTGGCAGGCCTCGTGTGGGCCTACCATCTACCACGGGGTTTCAGCCGGTTAACGCCGTTAACTGCCGGCTAACGGCGTACGCCACGTGTCGGTTGCATGACGTCGGCGATCAACGGGCTCCCGGAAACACTTGGGCAACGGTCCGATTTTCCGTGGCGGAAGGGCGCCCAAGCGCGACGGACCGAAAAAATCGTCGTAGGACTTTGCTCGACGCAGTTTCCACAACAGAACCCATATCGTCGGGTTAGGCCCATAGGCGACGAAAAATACCCCTTAGCGGACGATTTTGAGACGTTGTCTATCAGAACTTTTCTTGTAGTGAGTGTACTGCAGTTTTGTTTCTATGTACTGAAATGGTAGTTGAATATAACATGGTTTTTACCTTAGAAGTTATTCTATGCTTTCTTATCCTCATGAACATCCTTTTCTGTATATCCTGATGCACTCAATGAACAAAAGGTCAGTAACAACAGATGCTAACACAAGGAAGTAGGCAAACTTAGTGTAGACAAGGATAAAAAGCTTTACATTATAATGATGGAAGAACTCATCAGTTGTCTTCAAGAAAACTTAAAAATGGTTTGTAACAAGGTTAATTTTGGTTTCCTCTCTTGCCATAACCAGGATGAGCAATCAGGACTCTCTTTGCCTTTGCCAATTTCTTTGCTTCCTAAGCTTTAATAGAATCTACATTTGGGTATAATGGTGGTGGTGGTGGCAAGTCACCAAGCTACTCAGCTCTGATAGGCTCCACAGTTGGCGGTAGGGGCGGTGGTGGCAGCAAGTCATCTTGTGTTTCTATCTGAAAAATTCAGCAGGCTGAAAATCAGGGGCCAAAAACATATACAAAAATCAGAGGCAGCAGATGGATTTTCGATATTATGTAGTGACAATGTAACTTGAAAAATAACATGTTTTTACCTTAGAAATGTCTTCTATCCTTGATCCTCATGAATATCGTCATGTACACATAGTACATGTTAGTAACATAGGGCTCAAAACCACAATAACACAATTATATAGAGAAACTAATAAGTTATCAGGATAAAAATGATAACACAAAATGCAAATGATAACATGTGTAGTATGTTTGAACATCTGCAGTATGTTTGAACTGAAACAAAGAACATAATCATCCAACTTGAGTATCAAAAGATTCGAAACACAAGAGCACGGACAATCCGTAAAATGATTACATGCACTCGATCACTTCAATTTACATTGCTTCAAAAAGAAATGAAAAATAGAGTCTCGCACGCCAAAACCCTATCTGCACTAGCGGTGAACTAGATTGAGTTCACATCTTCATTTGCTTGTGTTTGTATCTCCATGCTTCAGTTGTAATATTCACATTCCAACCTGAGCTGAAATGAAACATCTTAGAGTTAAATGAAACGAGATATGATATGTATTGAATAACTGTGCAACTAAGAAAACAAAATGAAAAGGTACGTACATCACCAAAGAATTCAGACACAATAGTCTTGTCTATTTTGTTCAGCTTTGTGAAGAAAATCTCATTAGCATATTTGATTCTCAGGTTAAGAATGTCTGCTTGAGAAAATGAGTTCTGCATTTGAGTCCTTGGATCATGAATTTCCATAAACTTCATTAGGAAAACACCGCAGTCATCACTGTTATTGTTACAGGATGAAATATATTAGAAGATGCATTTAGAAGAAGGGATGTCTAGCATAAATTGCACAGTTCAACATGCATGTTTACCTGTTGTCTTGTTTTGGAACAGGTGGGTATCTGGTTTGAAACTCATTGAAGTCAATTTGATAAGACATTTGAGGAGTTACAATAATATTCCACAGAGCAACGAAGTTTTGAATCTGTGATGAAGTAAAACAGGAATAGTAACATGTTACACAAAAAGAAAATGAGTTCAATATGAAGAACAACAATAGTCTGCTAAAATTATTGTTTAAAAATGTTAGATTGAACTAACCAGTGGTTCTCTGATTGCATTATGGAAAGCATCACCTTCATTATAGAGGGAATCACAAAATGCAAAAACTTTTGCTTTCAAGCACACCGAAAAGAGAAACCAGTGACTTCCTACTACAATTGGAAACTGTACCTGTGAGGGTTTGAAACAGAAGATAAAATAAAATTGAGATTGCACCACATGGAGCAAAAAAATCATTAGATAAAATGAAAGAGGAGCTCAAAATTGCACATAAGAATCAAGAAATTACTTGATCTGATCTCCATAAACGGGATGCAGAGTTGGCTCCTTCAAATGCAGATTGAACAATGTCTCCATTATTTCCATTGTACCTCAAAATTGTCTCCTAATTATAGAAAAATCCACAATTTAATATGCAAAAAGTAGTATACATTGTACAAAAGAGAAAAGTTAGTAATAAGAAATGTATCTGAAATTTACCCCAACGTGAGGAAAGAAGAAATGTTTTTTTGAAACACTTGGATGCTTGTCGTGAAACAGTTTTCGACAGTAACAAAGTATGAGGTAATTGTCAATATGGCCGTAGGGTTCAAGAGTTGCTAGAGATTCCCATGAACAATAAGCTTTCTCATATCTTACACCTTCTTCACTGTGAAAACAAAAGAGAAAGAGAGGAAAAACATTATATTGGGTGTTTAAAAATTGTAGAAGATGCACATGCAATTTTATGAGGAAGGAATAGACACCTTTTCGTCCCAGGTATTTTCCCAAGATGACAGATTGCACTATAATACCGTCTTTCGGATGGAAGCACAGGAAAACGAGTTGTGTTGTTGACAAAAGGCACGAATGGGTCTGTGTATCTCTTAGAAGGTGCAACATATCTCCTAGGCACAATATTTTGATTACTGTTGGTAGAAGATGGGATGTATCCAGTACGTCCCTGTAATGGCATTGACAAAATTTACACTATTAATACAAGAACATGCTAAAGCCAACCAGAACATATTACTAGGACCATAAAAACCAAAAATATTGTAAGGAAAAAAGAATATAGAAGAACACATCTAGAAAAACATTAATAATTTAAAAATGGAAGAACACTTGACCTCGTTCAATTTCATTAGACAATCAACATTAGCTGGAGTTGATGTAATGCTCTTCAGTTTGTTGTATGCTTGATCTGTTTCCTTAGACATAGCTTCATACTTTTGGTTGAATTTAAACTCTCTTGTGACCTGTACTTCTGGACTTACTGACTACTCGCCAAAAAATAGAAAATAAAACAGAATTGAATGTGTAAGATTTTTCTTTAACTTTGAATTCATATACATAGAAATGAAATAACATGGTAGAAAAGAAAGAGATGTATTACATCGTCTAGAATTACAAGCTGAGGATCGCAAACTGGAGATGATAGATCAATAATTTTCTGTGCAATGTGTTTGACAACAGCTTCAAGTTTAGAACTACTGACAGAGGGTGTCGTTGGGGAATCCTTGAAAATAAACATGTCATGTCAGCAAAACATATGGAACTAAAAATAAAAAACAACAGCTTCAAGTTTTGAACTACTAACAGAAATCTAATTACCTTTGTGGTTACATGCTCACTGAAAATCTCTGATAGCCTAACAGGCACAATTGGGGAAAGCACTTTATCTGTTGGATGCATGGCCTCGCTTGGTACTTTTGATATTTCTGTAACTTCTTCTTGCACAAGTACATTGTCATTAACTACACATCCATTACCCTCATTTGTATTCTGTGCATGTGTATGAGTACACATATCTGATTTAGTTGATGTAATTGGTTTTTCTGTTGAAAAGATAAAAGTAAATTAATAATCAGATAATTATGTTATTCATCACACACTGCTTTTAAAAGTTCGATAGATAAACAAAATTACCGATTGGTACTTGAAAAGTATCTACCACTGCTGGATATTGAATGAATGTTGATTTAGGGACATCTACATTAACAAGTCAGAAAAAACTATATTAAAACTAAAGAATGACAGGCAGTAATGAGGAATAAAAGATTTTTGAAACTTCATAAATTTAGAAAAACATTACCAGGTTTAATAAATGAGGCATGTGGTACACTCTTGGATAACATATTGTTCAACTGCTGGTATTTACCGGATGCAAGCTTTCCTTTACTGAAAGTACCACTATCTAAGTCAAGGATATTAGTGCCTTGAAATATGTCGTGTTCACTGTTTTGTTCTTGAATCCCTATTGTATAATTGAACATAAAAACTCTGTAAATATTTATTTATGTGTGGAAAATTTATAGATATAAAAACAGAAAACTAAGGTAGAATAAGATCAATCATACCAGGACTATTCTCATTGACACGTTCATTAGAGACAGGTAACTTTTCTCCATTGTTGTTACCTGTGATTGTTGGACTTTTCTGAAATCCTTGAGGGAATTTAAACTCGAAGAGATTCCCTGCATAAAATTAGTGGAAAAAAGTATAAATTTACACAGAAACGTGAACATTACATTGCAAAAAATGATTTAGAAGGTTTAGTCAGATAAAAACCTATTGAGTTGTTGCTGATTGTACGCTCATTCACATATTGGGGATTGTGCAAACAGTTAAGCACATCACAAACTAAAGATTGTGACCACGCTTCGAAATCCTTAGGTTTCCCAATGTTATTTGTGAGTACAACATGAACAATATCTTCAATAACCTATTTTAAAAAAAATAAGTGGAAACAATCAGCATATAAGGAGCATATACATCTCATATATGGAGCATGCACTGCATTTACAACTCATATACACTGCAAAAAACATCTACAGAAACCGGAGCATATATACTGCATTTACATCCCCATATATACTGCATGTACAAGTTATATACAGTGCATATACACTGCGTATACAACTCATATACACTGCATAGACAACTCATATACAGTGCATACACATCTATAGACTGCATTTACATCCCCATATACATTGCATATACATGTCATATACGGAGCATATACACCTTATACACGGAGCATATACATAAGGAGCATAAATTAACAGCAAAACATGTAAATCAGCAAGAGGATGAGTGCATGGATACTGCAGTTTATATTTTAAAAAATCATGTGCACATAATACTTTTCATCGTTAGAAAATTACCTTTTCAGTAAGGAAAGATGAAAACATCGACTTTAGCTTCCCATTGAAATTGAAAGGTGAACTAAAAGCCTTGGGAAATTTTGTACATGAATCCTTCCCAAATGATCGGTCAACCTGCAACAACTCAAAATGATTAAAAAACAAAAAGGGAAACGTGTAAAGAACATAAACATTGCTGCAAAAACAGTACTTAAATTCATGTAACAGGGCAGGAAAAGAACATAAAGAAATCAAACCTGGTACGCCGAAGCAGGTACCAATCTTTTCAAAGGCCTTTTACCAAATGAATTGCTGCTATTTTTGTCCATATCTGAATATTGCCTTATTCTGTTACCTTTCCAAACAAGCATTCGCGGGTACTCATCAGGAAGTGAATTTAGGCCAAATTCCACACTGTCAAGATATGAAACCTGAGATAATAAGTTCTAAGTTAGTTCATTTAATATGTGGCATTGAAAAATACATGAGGAAGAGAATGAAAACAATGAACAGAAGAAATGAAAAATACTCACAGCTAAAGCATAATGGCATCCACCAAATGTGATTGTGCGTTTTGACTTTTTCTTTACTGCCTGTTTGAAGCTTCTTATGCTACTAACTAACCAATCATAGACAAACTTTGAGAGATCATATCTTCTGACATTTTTGCAATCCTTGAATATATGGAAATATTGAGTGCTTGGTAAGACGCTTGAATTTGGACATAGGAAGCTTGTGAAACAGACAGACATGAAACAGATGAAAATATCTTCGTCGGACAAATCTTCTCCAGATATTAGCTTGTTTGCGAAGAATTTGACATTTGGGATGGAGGTAACATGGAAATGTGACAGGAGGAACTGACGACCAGCTTCGCAATCCGGTACAAGCTCAATGCCACCGATAGGAAGGTCCAGAATGTTGTGAATTGTTTGTTTAGTAACAGGTATGAATTTTTTTGTTAAGCTGGATTTACGAGGCATTTGTATCAAAAACACTTGCTATCCATTTTACAAATCTAAGAGGAACATCAGTTTTTACAAACTTCAACATGCAATCCATCCCATACCCTTCTATCACAGATATCTGCTTAGGAGTCAATCCTCTGATTACTGATGAAAATAATTTGCCAGAATACCTTGTCGAAACTATGGTCTCTGCATTGTCTATCCTAGCCTTCTTAGGCTGCAAATTTAAAAATATATAAATATTAGGAAATTTACTACATTGAGAGTGACATAATGGAAAATAATACTGAACACTAATTTTAAAAACTAAAAAGAAGCTTTTAACACTTAACCCAATCAGGTTCATTGACAAAAATAAAAAGGTAGCAAAAACATCCAGATCTATGATTCAAAGACATGCGAGACAATTCACAAAAGAATGTTAAACGAGTACAACACATTTCACCAACAAGTAAGACTGCTATTGGCAGAAATTAGGAGTGCACTAGAAACAACTGCTGCAAGTGCAGCGCGCTGATAAGAAAACAACTACCAACTTCAGTCGGTACAGATCATAAAATCACACATACCACAAAAACAGAGATCAAATCACGTTTTATAATCCACGTTACATCGTTAGGGGCTCCAGGCCTCCTCTGCGCGGCAACCAAATAAACAGAATAGATTACAGGTCCTAGATGAGCGGCACCAAACTTGTAGGATATACAAACCTGGTGATAGGGAGTAGATGGATCACGTAATTTTGATGCCATGATTTTACGTTTTAGCCTCTTAGCTTTCTGCAAAAATAAAATATGAAGTTATTAATTCTCATAGTTCCTTCTCACATGTTTTTGAAAGCACTTCAACAAGATCAAAAGAACAAAAAAAAAATCAATACATAACAATCCGGGAACCAAGTCAAAGCAGAACTTACATTTTTCATGTAAAACTCTATGAGCGCCTTATCAAAGTTGTTACCATTGATGACTGTATTCTGATTATCACAAAAAACAGAATGATCTTAGCAAAAGCAAAAAAAGGCAGTGTAAAACTAATGTTGAAGTCACCAGAACAAAAAAGGCAGAGTAAAAAAAATTAGTACCTCAGTAGGGTTACAGAATTCTTCAATGCTTGCTAACGAATCATCTTCATCAGTCCATTCAGAGTCAGCGTTGTTTGTACAAGCACGGTTTGTGTGATCTTTACCCATTACTCTGCAATCATAAAACAGGAAAAACATGTATATCACACAATGCATTTACAAAATCTTTATAGATCCTATATATCTTGTAAAATGATGCACTGGAAAATGACAAGAATAAAATCTGGATAGTGCGTGCATAAACTTCATGTTAAGTTGGAGCCGTAAGAAGTATGCAAAAAATTCATCAATTAGAGTACGGCTAAAAAATGTCGGTAGCGCATATGAATCCTATATAAGCATATGCAAGCACTTGGTTAATCTCTCGATCAGGTCATCATAAGAAATGAGAGAAAAGGAGGAACACAACTCAAAAAAAAACTCATAGAGAAAAAAACTAAGAAAATGAAGATGATGCATATACACTGCATATACAGTGCATATACACAAGATCATTTACATACAGTGCACACTGCATATACAGTGCATATACACTGCATATACACTGCATATACAGCGAGCACACACAAATTCTCAGAACTTCAATTTGAGGATATACAATGCATATATAAGATAAGAAAATGCATATACACTGCATATACAATACATATACATATACGACGCCCGCACCCTACAAATGCATATACACTGCATTTACATATGGAAAACAGACTGTATATACAAAATCCAGGGGAGAAATGGACGGAACTTTCGTTTCTCACCACACACGGACGAGACATCGGTAAACACAAAATAAGAACAACCAATGAAATGGCAACATGATGGAACTTGCAAGGAAAAGCTATAATGCACAACCAGTGTTATGGCAACCAGTCAATAGGCCAAACGTCGCACCCCTGTATAAACAACAGCATCAAAAAAGACGACACCCACCTCCCCAAGGAGCAACAGGGAGCAAAAAAGGCAAAACACATAACATATACCCACTTGATATTGGAAAATTTGCATCTCTCCATATTGTAGGAAATACAGTAAAATCATACTTGCAAAACAGGATGTATCTACGGATAGCCAAAAATATTTTCAGTTATTCCACCAGACTAATTGATTGATGCAATGCCTCAGCGGAACTGCTAACTACTATGCATAGATTGGCATTCATAAGAGCTCATCCAAACCATATTGGGTGGAATGAAGCATCGTTTATCAATACAAACAAACCAAAACACTGACCAAGAACTACTCAGATGTATCAGCAAGATGGAACACAGGAATCACTAAGATAAACGAACAGATTCTAACAAGATTTCAGTCATGTAGCTGCAGGCAAATTGATCAACGCAACAGGGGATTAGGGGCAGACAACTGCTAGCAGCAAGGCACAGATAGGAATACATAAGATCACTCCACAACATTAGATCCAGCAAGTAATAACAACCAGATTCATCATCGATACACCAACCCAAAACATTCACCAAGAAACTAATTTAACAGCCTAGCGCATCACCATACTACTGTAGTAAAGACAGACAGAGGACTCAAATATTGGGTCAGACAGAGCCATGCTTGTTCGATCGGGAAGGCCGATAGAACTCCTGCGAAGCAGATCCGATGTCGCCCTTTGCCTTGCCGGCCTTCTTAGGAAGCAGCGTGGTGTGTATGTTGGGCAGGACGCCGGCGGCGGCGATGGTGACAGCGCCAAGCAGCTTGCTGAGCTCCTCGTCGTTGCAGACGGCCAGCTGGATGTGGCGTGGCACGATCCGGGTCTTCTTGTTGTCGCGCGCCGCGTTGCCGATACAAACACAACAAGGAGAAAAAAAGGCGACACACAGAACATATACCCAGTGGATATTGGAAAACTTGCAAACAGAATGTATCTACAGATAGCCAAATTTATTCCAAAGCCCCCGCATAGAATACTTCCCTACAAAGCAATCTGTACATTGCACCCCGCTGCTATATGATCTAGAAATGTAAAACTAACACTAAACACAGTGCAAACACAAAAAGAATGATAATCAACCAGAGCACAAACTACTAGCAGTAACTCCCTAAAAAGTAAGAAGGCAAGTAAGAAGCCAAGTACTATGCATCAACGGGAAGCAAAAACACTCTGATAATCCACCATTATGGGTCTGCTTTATGCTACTAAATTACTCCCTAAAACATGCACAAAAGCATTCACAAAATCTACAGAGCATCCACGGAACACCCTAAACTACAGAGCAAAATCTACAGAGAACAAAATCCAAAATCTAAAGAGCAAAATCTACAGATCAAGTGGGCAAACCACGTGAAACCCCCATAGTGCACACTACCTCAGATTCCTGTTACTCAAAATCGCCTCGTCATGCAACAAATCAACAGATCGACGACTACAAAATCCGCTGATGAAAACGTCGCCACAAACATCACCAACACACATAGACGACTAGAAATCCTACACGCGGGTCGCCTACCACTCATGGAAGTCGTCGTTGACGACCAGCAACAGCGAGGGATTTGGGTCATCACTTACCTTGTGGACGAGCTCGACGAAGAAAAATGGAGATGCCGCCCAGGCCCGACGCCCCCTAGCCCCAACTCCCACCCGCACGCTGCGGAAGGGCGCACGGACGGACGGGCTCGACCGCCGCCGACGGCCTCGTCTCCGACAACGGCGGAGATTTCTCCGCCGACGGCCGCCGCTCTCTCTCCTTCCCCGCCGCTTCACGAACACTCAGCGGGGGATTTGGGGGGATTTGGGTGGAAATGAAGCCCGTTGAAGACAAGGCGTGGCCCCCCTGGAACAAAAAAAAACCGGAGGAAACAAAAAAACCAGGAAAAAAAACCGTACACGCGGATGAGCCAAAACGCGGATGTTGCCGGGTGAAAATCTGCACGCAACAAAAAACGAGTGATGACCAATTACAAAACACCCGAGTGATAAAAAGCAAATCCGTTTTTTTAACAAGGTGCAAAAGCTTTCCGATCTATTGATTGAAGAAATTTTACAACTCGTTACAAATTTGCTCTCGTGGCATCAAAAGACCCAAACTTTTAGCACCCTAAAACCCATAGGTTAGCCAGGGCGCATGCTTGTTATTGAAGACTCTATCATTTCTCTCATTTCAAAGTTCCCAAGTGGTGAGCATGTTGAGCTAGGCCATGGCTTTGCGGCTTGGCTTTCTCCTGTGGACATCAGGGCATCTCTAATTGGGTGACGCAAACGGATGCTGAGCGATCGTCTGCGTTTGCACGGTCGAAGCCTAGCGGCCCGCTGGGTATCCGGGCTGTCTGCGGAGACGTAAATCTGGCCCAAATATGGACCTCGGATGCATCTCTACGGACGATGTACGAACGCGACGAGTGCATATTGATTAAAAATGCCAGGCTACTGCGCCTCCACCTCCGACTCCACCTCCCTCGGTCGAGAGCTCCGACGAGGAGTTGGAGGACGATGAAAGTACGGACAACGTCCTCGACGCGGCCATGGACGCGAAGTTCATGGTTGATGCGGAGCAGGAAGCAGAGGAGGAGTGGGCGACCCACGCGGTGTTCAACCCCGAGATGGAACGCCGCAGGGAGGCGGCTGCCGCATAGGACGACTCCTCCGACATCGATTGGTCCTTTGATGACCCTGATGAGCCTACCCCGAGGAGAGGGCGGTGGAGCAGAGGGCGTTAGCCGACTGCTTCGAGGCACTCAAGAAGGCCGAGGATGCCGCGAACAAGGCGTTGCGGCAGCGCCTGCTAGAGGACGCAGCGGCTTACCGAGCTCTCTACCGGCCGCACGGCGGGCGGCGAAGAAGCAGACGAGGGAGGGACGCAACAACGGGGCCGGGCCGTCGGGCATCAAGTAGCCTAGGGCTTGTATCTCCTTTAGTTTGTAGTACATTATGCTTTTTACTTGGTGAATGAAAAATATTATTGAAAAAAATGGGTCGCCCCGCTGGGAATACACCCAGATGCAAACGGACGCGCGGTCAAAATATGTCCGTAGGGAGACGCAAATGGACGCGTGCGACCACTTTTGGGCGTCCGATATGCGCCGCCCCGTTGGAGATGTCCTCGTCTTCCACCATACCAAGAAGGAGAGGCCCAACCAATGGTTAACATTGAGCTCGAAGATGTCTCTCAAATACGAATAGTGTAGCGCCAATGGATGAAGAGATGGTTCACGGACTCATCGCATTGCTTGCATAAAGGGATAAATGCCACAATTGGGCCACTCCGCTTCGCCAAGCGGTCGGCTGTCCAAATCCTATTTTGGTTAGCAAGCCAAGAGAAAAATTTCACCTTGGGTGGAGCCCATGCCTTCCAAATTGACTTGTTCAAGCTAAATAAAGTGGAACCCAAGAATTGCACCTCATAGACGGATTTCAAAGTGTATTGGCCATTGGGAGCAGGCCTCCAAACAATGTCATCGACCACGTCTTGGTTAAGGTTGAAAGCTGTTGATGCAGCCCCAAAGCTCCACAAATTGAGATAACTGCTCTATGGAGAAATCTTGCTCCAAGTCAATATTACGAACCCATGCATTTCCATGCAAAGTTTGGCCACTTTCCAATTCACTCGGTGATGGCGCGATGTCAATTGGTTTTTGCCCACCAAGCCATGGACCATGCGAAAAAGGTGTTTTCTTTCCGTTACTAACCGTGACGATGGTCGCGGCATAGAAAATTTCCATATCATCAACCGTGCATGGGTTGTTGGAACCCACCCAAATCTTGCTTGGGTCCTTCCAGGCCATCTAAGTCGAAGGGCCGTAGCAAACTTGCCCAAGGCCACCAAGCTTCTTCGGGCGACAAATCATATCCCAGTTCACTTTGCATTTAGCACTCGTTGTGTGATCATTGGCCGACCAAAGGAAAGCGCGCTCAATCTTATAAATGTAGTTGAAGGTTCCCGCCGGAATAGAGAGGGGCGTAAAATAGTAGATTTCTTGAGAGGCGAGCACCGACTTCACCAAGGCGGCGCGGCCGACCGTGGTGATGCATTTCCCGTTCCAAGAGGGAAGCTTGCCGGCACACTTATCCTCCAAATACTGAATGTCTATTTTCTTCAAGCATTTAACCGAAAGGGGTAGCACAAGGTAGCGAAACGGGAAAGTATCTCTTTTAGCTGGGATCCCATCAAGGATATCATCTAGATTCAAGTGGCCACATCTTATCGGAATGATGGAACTTTTTAGGAAGTTTTTGCAAAGACCGGTAACCTCTCCAAAGTCATGAAGGATGTGCGCAGGATTTTGGATATCTTCCTTGAAAGGGGAAACGAAAACCGCCACGTCGTCCGCATAGAGGGATGTGCGAAGGATAGTGCCTCTCCCCCGAAGCTTGTGGAGGAGGCCATGCGTGGACGCCCTTTCAAGCACTTGGGAAAGCGTGTCAATGACGGGAACGAAGCGAATCGGCGAGAGAGGGTCCCCTTGGCGCAAGCCGCGGCTATGGCGAATGGGATGGTCGGCCACCCCATTAAGGAGCACCCTCGAGGAAGCGGTAGTGAGGAGCGCCACAATCCAATTCTGAAAACGACTCGGAAAGCCTGTTCTTTGGAGGAGATCAACAAGGTCGCCCCACCGAATTGAACCAAAGACCTTGCGAATGTCGAGCTTAAAAAGGAGCGCCGGGATCTTGTTCTTGTGACACCTAGTGGCCAGGTTTGTTGGGGGGATAACCCCCGGTATGCCAAAGGCATGCCAAACCGGATGGTTTGAGCCATC
>NC_061512.1:254684875-254729862 GCF_022539505.1 Lolium rigidum
AATACTAATGTAAGTACTAACATTGCTATAGAGAGTGTTCTAAGCTCTAAGGTTATTTGCATAAAGCCAATTTTAGTTTAGAAACATTTTAGTAAACAACTCCTCATGTGCTAACTAACTCAAGTGGGAACATTAGTGTCATTCCCACAACTCTGTTGTGATTCAAATTCAAAGTCACCGTTCCAGTTCAAAATTCACCGAGTCACAAAGATATAAATTCCGATGACGGAAACAAGTATGGCCTTTCCAACTGTCCATGACCGCGGACGCGGCTATTCGAATAGATTTACACTCTGCAGAGGTTGCACACTTGTGCCACAACATTTGATTACATCCGTCAGGGATAAACCCCGAATAATCGTAACTCAGTACGCGGATCATCAACCGTTAACCTTTCACTTACACACCCTAGTATAGGCACCTCTCCCCATGAGCTTGGCCTCCCGGTGATAGCCAACTCGTTATCCCGGAACCGCACAGGGTTGGCCGTACAATTCACCTCAATTCACGTCATTTCACTTTCAACGGAGGCAGCCTCGGCATAACCTCTATGACGCTTGTTTAGAGGGAATCCATACTAAGACACATAAATTTCCAGCTAAGCCTTACCCATAATCAGGTATTTTGGGGGTACTCAAAAATTGGAATGGTATCGCATCCAACTCAATCATCAGCTTTTAGCCATTTCACCAAGTCAAGTTCATGTCATATTCACCTTCAAAATCTTTCAATGGAAATGACTCATCATTCCAAGGTTTTCACCATCATCATTTCACAAACACATGTTCCCATCTAGAGTAGTCAATTGTAAATTTAGCACTGATCTCAAAAAAAAATGTAAATTTAGCACTAGCATCTAAGTATGAGGGGTGCTAAATAACTTGCTTTGCTTCTAGGCTAAGTTTGATACTCCTGTACTAATCCAAAATTAACCAAGTGAATCATAAATCAAAAAGTACTTTGATAAAACAAAAGTAATAAAGCTTGTAAAGTAAAACTTGGAAAATAGGATCATGTACATAAAGTAAATGGGTAATGCCTTGCTCATGGTGAGCTTTGCACTTTGCAAGAGTATTATCTTGCCTTGGTTGGGGAATTGGTCAAAGTGGTCTTCTTCTCCTTGGAAGTAGACCTCCTCCTCCTCTTGATACTCCTCGGTACTAGCGTCTAAAATACGAATACGGGGTACACAATCATCATACCAAACTTATTTACTAAACTAAGCACACACATGATTCACACAACTTAAACTAGCATCACACATTACTATTGAGTTGGTGGATGTGTTTTTTCTTATTTAAGAAAAATAATTTCCTCTCATACTAACATAGGTGTTATTTTCAATTACTTAGAGAAATAATTTCCACTCATTATCTTATTAAGATTTAATTTCTCTCATGAATAATATATGACCTAGGTTGACCAAATTCAACCTCTTCATACTTATCATTTAAGAAAATGATTTAAATGAGGTGTAGCACCTCATACAATTTAATCTCAACAAGGTAGAGATTTAATATTATCAAACAATTCATATGAGACCTAAATGACCAGATTCTCTACCTCATTTTGAATTGTTCATGACAATATTTAAATGAGAGAAACACTCCCATATGATTTATTAATAGTTTTGGACAATATCTTTGACTAGAAATAGCCATATAGTCCTTTAATTAAACTAGGCCATGATCATTCAAAGTAAACATAGCATATTTTTGCAGAAACAATTAGTACAAGTGAAATGTGAATTATAGGAGTTGGAATCAACTCAAAATCATTTTTGGTTGATTTTTAATAATTATTCTAAGGCAGAAAAGTCCCTGTTTTGTTTATTTTGCTACTTTAATTCTACAACAGATCTAGGGTTCAATCCAGTGGCATTGTGTAGATAAAAGTCTAAGCTTTCCAAATATATAAAATTTGGCCAAGTGGATTTGTCCCTATTAAATTTTAAAGTTGACAACAGATTGCATATTTCTCTATTTGGAATTTTTGAATTTGAAAACGTGGGCTGGCGGGAAACTGTTGGGCTGCGCATAGAGAGAAAGAGATGGGCCGGCCCAGCTTCGCAGCAGGCCAGCTGACAAGGTGGGGGCCACCTGCCTGTGGGCTGTAACGCGCGAAGCGGTACGGGGAAAGGATGGCCGTGCGATTAGAGATGAGATCGACGACCGAGAATGGTCGTCTTCTCCGGCGAGAGGGAAGCTTACGGGAGGCGGAGGTAGGGGGTCGGAGCGGTCGTCGGAGCTCCGGCGATCGTCGGAGGTGTGCGCCGCGACGTTGGAGTAGATGAGGAAGCGCCTCGAAGCAGTGGCGTCGTCTGGGGCGGCCTCCTTCTCCGGCGAGCTTCGGCTACTGTGGGCGGCGACGATCTTGCAATTGGAGCGGTGCGGTGGCTAATCGAGCGAGGTGAGTGGTCGAGGAGAGGCTGTGTGAGGAGGGGAAGCTGAGGGCGTGCTCAATTTGAGAGGAGGAGTCCTCCTTTTATAGCGGAGGGAGGTGGCCGTGGCGCTCAGCTAGGGTCGCCGTCGTCGTCGCCGTTCCAGGGCTGCGAAGAGGCAAGGAGTGGGCGCGTACGATTGCTGATGTCCTGGCGAAGCTGACGCGCGTGATGGTGGTGAAGACGAGGCTCAGACGAGACGGTGAGGTTGACGAGAGCTTGCAGGCCGTGGCGGACGGTCGTCGACGCGGTCGTCGCCTGCGGCGTTCCTGCGGGCAAGTGGCCGTGTCCAGGCGGTGCAGGGTGAGGTGAGGCATCGACTGGCGCAGAGAGAGAGGGCAGAGGTGACGCGAGGGCTCCGGGCGGCTGACGCTCTGGGCGTGCCAGGGTTCGTGCCATGCGCGCTCTGGTGCGTGCATGGGCGTGCCTGGGCGCGTCTGGGCGCGATGGTTTCTATCTGTTGCGGTAAAAAAATTCGTCGAGACAGTGTTGGGTCGTGCTCAGGTGAGTGAGAGGAAGGTGATGGACATGGTGGAGCATGCTGGAATTTACCAGAGAGAGAGAGAGCATGAGGGTGGCATGACATGCCACGGCATGGATGCTCTGGTCAACATGAGCAAGCTCCAGTGCTTGGCAAGTGGTGGAGATGGTGCAGTGAGGTGAGAGGAAGCTCCAGAGACGCAGAGGAGGCTCAGGCTTGGACTAAGTCTTCTCCATTTTCCAGCATGGGCAACATTAGATACCCTGCCTAAAAGGTGTTTGATGAAATGCCCGAAAGAAATTAATTTTTGAATTTTGCAAATCTTTTTGGTGGGTTGTAATCATATATTAAGAGAAGTAGAATGGAGGTGGTGATGGTCAAAATGGAGTTGAATTGCAAAATCACATTTTGCATATGATCTTGAATTTGTTTCAAAGTCTCCACTTGGCTTGCTTCTCATTTGAATTTGAAAAAGAATTTGGGGTGATGGTTTTGGGCAAAGTTGTTCTACTTAATGTTGTCTTGGATGAGGTGCAAAGAGTTGGCAAAGTGTAGAAGAGAAATCTCACAAACCAGGGGCTCAAAGTGGGTATCATGCTGAAATTTGCACAAGTGACCATAATCACAAGTGAGCTCCAATTTGATTCAAATTTGATTTGAATTGAGTTTGATTGTTTCCAAAAGTGTTAATAAGTGTTTAATATCCATTTACAACCAATGGTGCAAACCAAAATGGTCTAGGTTAAAGATTTGCAAAAATGGCCATAACACATAAGAGGTGATGTGTCAATTTTTCTTAATCTTCTAAATTGCTTCCCTTGCTTTACTTGGGCATGGGTTAGGGTCCATATAGTGTGAGATTGGGGTTAGAGATGGTTTCACACCATTTGGTCAAGGTATAAAGGCATAGGACAAGAATTGGGTATTATGGCTAGGTGTCACATATGCCTCTATGGCATTTTTAGTTTCTTTTTATTTTCTTTTGTTTCAACTTGGATTGGGTTTGAGAAGTACTAGATAAGGTTTATGAAGTTTTTCCAATCCTCAAAACAAAGTAGAAAGGCCTAGGGTAAAGTTTTACAAAAATAGCCATAGGCACATATGCCTTTTTCTTATTTAAATTCTTTTTATTTTATTTTAACTTGGATGGTAAAAGGGGATGTGAGGTTTAGGGTTTAAGAGTATTTCAAATACTAATTAAACAATCATGGCAAAAGCACAAGAATTAAGCAAGATCACTATGTATCAAACTTAATTTAATAAAAGTTTTTGTTGGTTCCAAAATTTGGAACTAGGAAAATTCATTTTGTTTGTTTTGAAATTTTTGGGATGTTACATTGGCATTCTTTCTTTGGCATGGCGGGATCACACAATGACATCAACGTGTTGCAGTAGTCTCCCGTGTTCAGCAGACTAGTGGAAGGGCATGCTCCACCATGCAACTATGATATCAATGGCCACAAATATACCAAAGGCTATTACCTAGCCGATGGTATATATCCAAAATGGGCCACTTTTGTTAAAATAATCTCGGCTCCATCAGGTCAGAAGAATTCCAACTTTGCTACGTGACATGAGGCTTACATGAAGGATGTCGAGCAGCTATTTGGTGTGCTTCAATCTCAATTTGCAATTGTCCGATACCCTGCTGTAAGCTGGTCTCACGACCAAATGTGGGAGGTGATGTAGGCTTGTGTGATTATGCACAACATGATCATCGAGGATGACCGCAAGAATCATGCCAGGAGACATGTTGGTCCCTATGAGTGTCAGGACCCTCTTGCGGAGGTTGATCATGAGTTGCCTATAGATTTTGCTGATTTTCTCACCATGCACGCAGAGATCCGTGATAACAATGTTCATGATCAACTTCAAGCTGATCTCGTTGAGCATTTGTGGAGCATCAAAGGATTATCAACAAATGCCGCGGCACCTTGAGCTAGCCCTATTTATTACATTCGTTTAATTGTTTAATTGTTTGTTGTATTTTAATTCGAAAACAATCTCGGCAAACCATATTTATTTGTATGCTATATTTGATAAATGGTTGTGTTTTCAAAAACCATTATTTAATATTTGAGGGCGGCGTTTGGGGGACGCGACTGGGGAGCGACATCCCCCAAACACAGCACCAACAAAACACGTCCACAAATGTTCAATTCGGCGCTGTTTGAAGGACGGTTTGGGAAACACAACTAAAGATGCTCTTACCCTCCCGAGCCTCCAAGGACAGATTCTTTATCATAAACCTAAAAATACAGAAAAGTACAGATGCTTTGTGGCTTGTAAAAAAGAGAGGAGAAAAGGACATATATTCTTCGATGAGGCTGCACCTCACCTGGGTATCTCCATCGGTCAGGATTTGTTGTCACATCGCCGTAGATCATCAGCTGTGTGACCTCTTTTGATCCGACATTTTGAGGCATCACAAGTTCACACGGAAATAGTATAAGTACTGCTTAGCAGAGTCGAAGAGCATCGATCGCAGCAAGCCGACGCAAAAAGAACGTGAAAAGTCATCGTGCGCGTCCGTTTACGTTGGCAGTGGACGTAAGATTGATCTTCGGGTCACGATTGACGCATTTCACTATCTGCATATTTTTTTCACTGATAAAACAATTTACATAGCGTGAAAAGTAAAAAAACATGAAAATATAAAAAGGCCATGGCCTGCTAAACCCTAGCCTACTCCTCGCCGTCGTTGGGCACCTGGGTCAGGTCGATGAGGTCGGGATCGCCTATAACCAGTTGGGAACTGGCAGAGGAAATGCGGTGCAGCCGGTGGTGGAGGTGTATGTGGAGCGGATGTTGGTGCCCATGAGGGCAGATGCGGCGGAGGAGACGACACCGAGGCCTGCACCACTAGGTTGAAGGCCTCTTCCTCCGACAGGCCTGCCGGCATGTGCTCGACGGTGTAGGGGCATCGGTGGAGGCGGCTACGTCATCTCCTATACGCGGATGCCTAGCCTCGTCGGCTCCTCCTCATAGTTCCACCGACAGCTCGATTTTCCTACACTACTGGTGTGCCATCTGGACCTTGTGGAAGATGCTGGCGACGAAGTTCCTGGACTCATCCCGCGTTTCACGGGGTCTCGGAGATGATGGAGGTGGCAGCGTACACGGAAACGGCCGCCACGGTTGTGACGGCGAGCCGAAGTTGTAGTCCTTTTCGCCGAGGAACTTTGCCTTCCGCCGCTTGTCGAGCACTACATGCCGGGGTGGTAGGTGTCCCACACGGGGGAGTCGACGACGAAGTCGGGGTCGCCGCGAAGGTCCAACGGGAGAATGGCACGGATGCGGCAAAACTCTTCGCGCCGCTCCGAGCTGCAATGTGGCACCGGCGAGACGAGGCCTTGCACCGTGCTGACCCCCCCCCGCCGCGGCATGTGCACGTCAGTCTAGCACCCGCACATGTACCAGTTATCGTAGATCACCCGTGTGACGGGGGTAAGAAAGGGGGCCCTGATCCGTGGTTTGTACTCCTTCGCCATTTGCGACGAGGACACCTCGTGGTCGTTTCTCTTCTTCCCCATGGCGTTGTGGCGGCGAGTTGTGGTTGTTAGTGTGGTTGTTGCAAGCGTGGTCGGAAATAGATCAATAGCGTTATGGAGGTGTGGGCGATGGCATGATGTTGCCGCTGCCCTTTTAAGGATGGACGCGGGACACGAAGCCGCGTGGCATTGATGTTGGCGCAAAAAGCCACCTGCCGCCCGCCAGACCTGACGCGGCCATTGAAGAGGAGCTACGACATTAATGGCGAAGGCTACGTCACGCGCAAGCGTGGGAGCGACGCGGCCTCGCGCTGGCTGCCAGGAGGGCTCGTGGTGACGAGGCACAGACACATGCTGCGTGCGCAACTCATCTACGCAAACGCATTCGCGGCGCAAATTTCGGCCGCATTCGCATCCCGCGGACAGTCCGATCAGTTTGCATCAGGTCGTTGGATCAGGTCGTTGGCGGAGCTGAGAGTTTTCAATTAACGTCGGTTTACTTCGGGTCCTTGGAGATGCCCTAAGACGGCCATGCTGTACGAAGTGGATGGCTAATGGTAGTGGTGGTGCTAGGTCGGAATCGGCGAATAGAAAAACTTACCAGCTAGGCCGTACAGACATTTGTGTTGCCAAAGCCATATATTTCTCCGCACATACGTCCTACGGAGTAATTTTTTTTCCATATCTGTTGCCTCCCCGGAGATATTTTTTTGAAAACCCCCGGAGATATTTTGCTGAAACTATACTGAAAGCTGTGTACGACGCTTGCATGGCATTGGCCGAGCAAGCAGCATCTACCAGCCGTGGCAAGCCTCCCACCACACACCGTGAACCAATTAATGATCGTTGGTACTTTCCAGATAAAAATAAAATTCCAGGAGATTAGTGACGTGATGTCATCAAGCTGGCTGCAGCTCGGAGCAAGTGGATGAACAGATACCTACTACTCCCTCCATTTCAACGAATGTGTTTTGCGTGTTTTTCTTTGATTTTTTTCTAAATATGTAAATGTTGTTAGTATAAAATTATCATTATTAGAAGGTGTTTCTCAATATAAATCTAATGATACTAATTATGTATATTATAATCAATATATTCTTATTTACTCTTTTCGTTCCAAGTTCTTCTTGAAATACTGAGGTAGTACACTACTCCTACAGGCTCTGATGTCTGATTGCTGCTTTGCCTAGCTACAAACCTAAGCCAGAGAACCTTATTTTATTAATTTACAATTATTTTGGAATGTGTTTGAAAGAGAACATGATGCTGCTATTAGTTTTTAAATACTTCCTCCTTTCCAAATTATGTTAAACACATTTAATGGTGTAAGTTTAAAACAGATGGAGTATCAATTAGTACCTATCATATTATATCCTAATTGTACTAGTTAGGGCATCTCCAACATGCTGACGCATTTCGAGCGTCTGGAATGTTCGGTTGTGTCCGTTTGCGTCGGCCCGTGGACGCCATGCAGCCCAGGGCGACCGTTTGCGTCGGGTACCTCCAGCGGTGCGGATACATTTTTTAGCGGAGACATCATCAAGGTCGTTAATGGGGTTTTACGTCCCGTCGAGGCCTGCCGCCGGCGATTACCGGTTCCCGCGCGACGACGGTCGTTCCCGCGCTTGCTAATACATAGGCAAGTTTCGCTGGCGTTTCGCGCGCGTGGGAAACGACCTGCGCGGCAACGCCGTTTCCCGCCCCGCCGTGGCTATATATGATGGACACAGGCGGGGGTGCCGGGCACACTTCAAGCTAAACCCTAGCATCCATCCATGACCGAGCACAACCTTAGCTGGGATCAGGTTGTTCAGATGTGCCGCCACGCCCACCCGAAGGAGGATGAGCAGCTAGTCGCCGCCGCGTTTCAGGCCGACCAGCTGGACCTGGAGGCGGCGGAGGCGGAGGTTGCGGAGGCCGAGGTGGAGGCGGAGGCGGCAGAGCGCGCGCAAGGGCGTCTCGCGGCGACCAGGGCGGAAATCACCGACGCCAGGGCCGAGCTCGCCGACGCCAGGGCGGCGCTCGCGGAGGCGCGGGCGGCGATGGCGACCCTCCGGCGGCCCCACCAGCGGACGCCATCATCCACGACATCGCCGACGATGATGACATCATACCTAGCCGCTTCGAGTGCACCGGCGACCAGCGGGTTCTGCTCGCGTCCTTTGAAACCCTGGCTGGGGACGCCCTGCACCGTCAGGCTAGGGCTGCGGAGGAGGAAGCCCACTGCTATGCGGTCGCCACGGCTCGGGGGTACATGTGCTCCATCCTGGACTCGCTCCAGCGGAGGGGCCCTTCTCCCGCGCGGATCGAGCAGGAGATAGCGGGTGCCATCGCCGCCAGGGACGATGCGGTGGCGGAGGCGGCTAGGGACAAGGCCCGCCTCCACGCCCAGCTGGCGGGGTTGCAGGCGGCGACCCAGGCGGACGAGGCGACGACGGCGTTGGAGGCGGCGGCGGCGGAGGCCAACTCTAAGGCCAGGAGAGTCCTGTGGGACTCCTCTCTGGCCGAGGCCCTCGAACGCCGCAGGCGGCAGGACGAGATGTCCGAACGCCAAAGGTGGCAGGACGAGATGTCTGATCGCCGCCGTGCGCGGCGCGTGGAGTGCGTGAAGCGCTCCCGCTTCGACGATGGCGGTGGCCCCTCCGACGGCCAGTAGTAGGCCGCGCGACTGCGAGTAACCCAAGCCCTGGTATACCGTGCGACGGCGAGTAGGTACGGCCGTTGTAGTTTTAGGTTAACTCGACTAACCATCTCTATAAGATGGTCCTTTTGGCCAATCAATAGTAATGAAGAAATATTTTGCTTACCTAGTCATTGCCGACTAGGCCGGAAAGCAACGAACGCTGACACTTTCAGCGACCGCGCAACGTCCACGGAGATGCAAACCTGTCGCATATTTGAGCAGGATTTACGTCGCCACGGACGCCCGATCACTATGTGTCACCCCGCTGGAGGTGGTACCAGATGTATTTTCGGCCCAACAGACGCAAACGTACGTTGTTTACGTCGCCCCATTAGGGATGCCCTTATCCATATGATCGCAGGGGAGCTTGGAACCGACACAAGGTTTAGGTCCCTCACTGCAACCAATGCCATCAGAGGCCAAGGGCACGCTCGAAGTGCTCAATATCCTGTAGAGGCCACCAAGCTTAGAGCATCTTTAACGGAGCCCTTATTTTTCAGATCTGAAAAAACAAAGTTCAGTCTTCGAAAAATCAAAATGCGAGCGGTTTAGAAGGTGGCCGCAGAACAGCACCCGTATTCGGAACCGAAAAAACGCAAATTCAAATTTTGCTGGTAAATTGATCATCGCAAACAAGTTATAAAACTGAAATTCAAACTACTAGTCGCATATTTGCATAGTTTCGATCGCAAAAGAGACTACATTTGGTCTGGTCGTCGGCGACCAGCTCCTAAACTTAGCTAATTTCGCCCGTCGGCGACCAGCTCCTAAACGTAGCTAATTTCGCCCGTCGGCGACCTACTGTACGCGCGGCGAAGGACTACGCCGTCGGCGGCCTACTCCGAGTCGAGGTCGACGACCTCCTGCTTCACGCGGCGGACTTGTTGGATCGTCGTCGCCTCCTCCTCGTCATTGAGGACGTAGTCTCCTGAATGGAGGACGGTGCACACCGGTGCCTCCTGCTCCTCCTCCTCCTCGCTGCTGCTGTCAGCGAGTGGCGGCGCTAGCACACGGTCGAACGCGTAAGAGGAACATGGGGGGGGGGGGGGCGAGTTGCTCCCACCTCCCCTCCTGCCGCTGCCCGCGCCAGCCATGCGGTCACGGTGGAGGTGGAGGAAGTGGAGATGCGGCGGCGGCGGCGCGATTGCTCGCCGGAAGTCGCGCGGCGGAGGAAGGGGGGTTCGCCTCCGTGGCCTGTATATATACGGGGCGACGCTCGCGTTTCTCGAGTCCCCGAGAAACTTTTACGGGCCGATCCACCGATTCGGGCACCGTTCTATGGTGCTTTCGCCCTGAACCCGTAAATCCGCTGGAAAAATTCAATTCCAGACGGGTTCTCTTAGAGATACTCTTAAGGGGTAGCAAACGGTCTTACCATTGTTTCTCAAAAAAAAAAAAAACGGTCTTACGATTGATCAGGGACGTCCCGCATAAGCCTGTGCAAGCATGGACTGGTTCAAATAAAACTAATCTTACCAATTTTAACTATGAAACAGGGCAAATCGGTTGTCGCTTTGGATCTTAGAGCATCTCCAGTTGCGTCCCCAAACCGTCCCCCAAACCGTGCCGGATTGAGCGTTTGGGTGACGTGTTTCGTTCGTGCCGCCTTTGGGGGACGTCGCTCCCCAGTCGCGCCCCAAACAAAAATTCGGAAATTTTAAACTTAGCGAGATTCGATTAGATTCGTCCAAACTTACATAGATTCAAACGAAATTTGATTAAATTTAAACTAAACCTAATCTAGAAACACTTGCGGCGGCCGGAGGCGTCGTAGTACTGCTGGAAGTTGTACATCTCCTCGGTGACGACCTCCTGCTTGACGCGCTCCTCGACGGGCTCGTCGACGGGCTCGTCCTTCACCAAGCCACTTGGTCCTGCCTCGCCGTCGTCGGTGAGGTCCACCAGCGGCTTGCCGGAGTCGCGGATGGACATGGCGATCGCCGCGTCCAGGTCACCCCTCCAGGCGCCCTGATCGATCATGGACGCCAAGAACGCCGCCCGCAGCCCTGGGCAGTCCTCGGGGTCGTCGCTGCTGGCGATGAGCCGCTGCTGCCGCTCGTACTCCGCCAGCAACGCCGCCTGCGACGTTTCCTCCGGCTCCTCCTTCACCTCCGGCTTCGGGATGAGGAGGGCGCCGCCGCGCCTCCCTTGCTGCCGCCGGCTGCCGATGCCGCCACGCCTCGTGTTGACGGGCGTCGCCGGCTCCTCCTTCACCTCCCGTTTGGGGACGGTGTAGGGCGCCGACCGGTACGACGAGGATGGCGTCGATCGCGCCGGTCCTGAGGAAGAAGAGTGCGAGGAGGACGAGTACGTCGTCCTCCTCGGCTGCCATTGAGGAGACGGCGGCGGTGACGACGGCATCTCCAACCTTGGAGCGCCGTTGCGGATGCCGCGGATGACGTTCTCGAGGGTGCGCCCCAGAACGCCCCAGAACAGGGCGCGGCCGTCCTTGTTCCAGCTGTTGGGGCCGCCGACGAGGTTCTCAGTGCTGCGCATCTCGACGTCGTACTTCGCCTTGAAGTACGTCGTCCACCAGGCATCGTTGTTGGTGACCGCCCACGTTGGATCCAACCGCTCTACGGCGGTGACAAGGTATTAACTTGTCAATGCCTACGGATTGTAGACTAGGGTTTAGTTGGATGTAGAGGACAAGTAGATCTCGAAGGTTTCAGCCGAAAAGTACTCGACGAATATGAAAGCTAGGGTTTTAGAAACAATGATTCGATGATCTCTGCGTCCCTCGACTCCCCCTTATATAGGAGGCGGAGCCGAGGGATTCGTGTCTGTACAAGTTACAAAGTCCGGGAAGGTTTCTAACTCATCCCGTAAGATTACAAATAAGACTTTCTATTACAACTCTAGCTTTCCTTAATAATATCTTGGGCTTCCAAATCTTCTTATTCTTCGGGTAATGGGCTTCAATAAACCCCGGGTACTATCTTCGGCAGGCCCATTTGGGATGCCTATGTCAGTAGCCCCCGAGATTTTGCTTGAATCGTAGAGTCAGGGAAAATCTCCACTGTTTATTTTTACTCGACAAATTAAACTTTTCTATATTTCTTCATATAAATTTCTATATTGTACAGGGATAATGGTAGTTGGGGCTAGTTCATCTGACGGATCGGGTACTAGTTAACCGCTCTAGTGGCAATCCGCAAAAACCTACTTCAAAATCACGTCCTTGGACATGATTTCGGGATACTTGGTGTAAACTTCGACGAGTGCCGCTTAAAGTCTTACCATTCGTCGAGTCCCAGTCATATTTATCGGGTACCTAACGCGTCCGTTAGGATTTTTCTTCGTATCTGTTGATACGGATAAAAGTAGCAAACCGACGTCAGAGACGGCGCCACGCCTCACAGAATAGATCCGGGGTCTTACCTTCGCAAAGTTTTGCGGCATTCAGAAATTGATCGCAACTTCGGCGTTACGCGAATATATTGTCGAGGGCTTATTCGGCTGATGGAATGGCACATTTTATTGAGTCAAAGATGACTTATATTGCTCTCCCGATGGGAGTATATGCGAGTTATTTATAACTCGAAATATACTCTTTTTGCTTTTCTATCTTTCTTCTTTTCATTATCGTCTTCCTTTCTTTTTTTATAATTTCATCGGGCACGCGAACAGCGTTCCCGATGGGAGTAGCTCCGAGGCTACAGCCAAGGACTTGTGCTTGGTTGTAGGCTCCACACTTTATGCCGCTATATTTTCTTTCTCTCCCGAAGTTTTATAATTTCTCGGGTGCGCGAACGAGCGCTCCCGATGGGAGTAGCCCCGAGGCTATGAACAAATATTTGTATTTGATCATAGGCTCACGCCATTTCTATTTTGTCTTTCTTGATCTTTTCATTTTTTCAAAGTAGCCCCGAGCATTTGACCAAAAACTTGTATTTGATCAAAGGCTCTCCAATATTTTTGCATGTCGCCTTTTGATGCGAGTTGTTGAGTCGAATTTTTCTTTCTGCCAAGGTGACGTTATTGCTGACGATAGCCACGATTGTAAGTCCAAAAATCGCGAGAAGTTTTTCTCCCGCTGCCTTGCGGGCCCAATTGATCCACTATCTTGACACGTCGTGCAAGTGGGGGACACACGTCCTCCGCTTTTTCGGCGCACGCACCGTAACTTCCCCAATGTTGAGTTACTTTTTTACCCTTGTTGCCACGTGGCTATCATCTGCCACACATTTTCCTTATCCAACGGTTCGTCGTTTCACCGCACCCCTATATAAGATCATCTTCTTCCTCCTTGAGCACTTCCGCTCGCGCCGTCCTCCTTCTCTCATCTGCAAATTTCCTCCTGCGATCCACAACCTCTTAAGCTCCTTGCCTCCAAGCTGCAAACCACTGCGCCATTGTTGATGCCACCGCGTCGATTGACAAGGCACAGCACGCCGGAATCCTCCATGGCCGCCGTGGATCTTGGGGCGGCGGAGTGGGAAAGATCGAAAATTTCCACTCGAGACATCAACATGCTGAAGAAGCTGGGGATCAGCAAAAAACCCAAGGCATTGTGCTTCCCCAGTGAGGAGAGCTACCCAACCCCTCCAATGGGGTACCGGGTAAGTTTTGTCGATCACCTCATCCGCGGTCTGTCCGCCCCCATTCATCCTTTTCTCCGTGGACTGCTTTTTATCTACGGTCTGCAACTCCACCACCTCACGCCAAACTCCATTCTTCACATCTCCATTTTCATCACTCTTTGCGAGGTCTTCCTTGGCGTCCGGCCCTAAGCCGGGCGCTATGGAAGCGCATTTTCTTCTGCCGCCGTAATGGCTCACCCAATGTCGCCTATAATATAGTCGGCGTTGTAATTTCTGTTCGGCCCACTGTTGACTACTTCGACGTCAAGCTTCCTGACTCAGTTCAAGGATGGCGCAAGAAGTGGTTGTACATTCAGGAGGAGAATCATGGATGTGTGGAGGACAACATCCCTCCTTTTGATGGCGCCGAGAAAATCTTTCGCCGCCGCTCCTGGGACGCGGAGGCCACCGAAGAAGAAAGGGCGTCGACAGAAACCTTGATGGCTCGTATCCACGAGTTGCAAAATACTCGCGGCAAAGAGTTATCGGGTGTCCAAATCACTGCATACTTTCTTAGGACTAGAGTGCAACCGCTTCAGGCTCGCAAATATCCTCTCTGGAAATATGCCGGCGACAAGGACGTAGATCGAGTCTGTCGGTGAATTTGGAGGTCAAGGATTTAGAAAGACTTGTCCGAAAAATTTCATCTCTCAGCAAAAAAGATGCTGTCCCTTCTTCTTGCCGTGTGACACCATTCAGCGCCGCCAATCCACTTCCCAAGGTAATCTTTGTCTATTGTCTTGTTGTTGCTTTGCTAAATTTTTTTTTTGTAACTTCTTTTCTGACATCTCTCCCTATTTTATTTTGCACAGAATCATCCAGACCTTGTCTCGCTTCCTCCTCTTCCTGAAGGTGGAGAAGTCGAAGAAAGGGCCATTGTCACTGATGACAATCAAGTAGCTCCGTCTTTTGTGAATGAACCCGTGGATTCTCGAAAATCTGCAGGATCTTCCGAAGGCACTGCGTCGACACTATCTCCTCCTCCCGCTGTTTCTCCAAAAGGCAAAAGGAAGAGGAATGACGTCGAAGATTCCGGCACTTCCAAAGCCGAAGAAGTTGATCCTTCACGTCAGAAGGCAACTTATGATCCATATCTCGCATCCCTCGTCAGCTCGTAAGTCACCTTGATTTCCCCTTATTTCTGTAGTCGAAGTTTTTTGTCTCATCTTACTTTTTATGCTATCGAACTTTAATCGCAGTGATGATGAGGAAGAATACCAACTCATGACGTGGCTCCTCGGACGAGCGCGTCACATACTTTACTTGTTTCGGAGACGCTAATTGAAGGAGAAGAATCCTCGCCTCCTCAACAAAACGTCATCACCACCACTCCTCCTTCAAGCCCCCTTGATCCTTCACCAAAAAGGACAAGGGTTGAAATGATCATCGAGCCTGCCCCTCAATTGGGTAGCTCTTCGCATTCGCTCTTAGATGATGTAAGTTTTTGACTTTCCTACTAGTATCTATATTTCCTCTGTTTACTTCTTTTTGTGCCTTCATATTTTTCTCGTACCGATATTTTCTTTCTTTGCTCTTCTTTGACAGCCCATGATCAAAGAGCTTATTCGCATTGGATCCCAATTCATTGGGTACCGTGAATATGCCAGCAGGACTGAAGGTAACAACTTTTTTGATGTCATTGTTTCTAACCTTCTTGCTCCTATTCTTGTCGCAATTTTGACTGTTCTTTTCTATTTTGGCAGAAAAACTTGCAGAGGCCAACAGGCTTGCCGACACTCTTGCTCAGAAATTGGAGCAAAGTGAAACGGCTCGCAAGAAAGCCGAACTTGATGCTAGCCAAGCAAAAGTAGAGGCTGATGAGGCCAAAGCAAAAGCTGCTAGTGTCGAAGAACTGCAGAAGAAACTTGATGATGCTGAAGGTGCTTTAAACAAGCACAAAGCCGCACAAGACACCCGTGAAAAGGGAATCCTCAAGCGCTTGAACACACAAAATCGTCGCTTCCTCGGTAACTTTGTTGATCCCTTCTATTTTTCTTAAGACTTGCTTTCTTTTGTTTTTACTTGCTGTCAACTAACATATAATTTTTATGGCAGGTCAAACAAGCCAAGATTTTGACCTTGAGAATCCCACCAATGATCCTCTGCTTGACGCACTGTCTTATCTGGAGTTTCATGGCCAAGAAATTCGCGAAGGCGTGGTGAATGCTGACGCAGGATTGTTGAAGTTGTTTCCCTACTTCTTCCCGAAGAAAGAGGAGCCTAAGACTTTCCTTGCCCTTGCCAAGGACTTCAATCCACCAGAGGATCTTGGACTGAAGATGCGTCAGGAGAACATGAAGGTTGCTGTTGAGAACATTATTTCCTTGGTCGCTGACAGTCAGCAAACTGTTGACTGGATGAAGGTAGGTGACACCGAGCAGATAGAACAATCAAAATGGAGGTCGTTGATCAAGGCAGCCAAGCCCAACACGAAGAAAATCCTGGCCTATCTCGGGATCAAGCCATCTTCAACTCCTAGCTCATCAAGGCCGGAGGTCTAGTTGAATGCCTTTGCTTTTTCTTTCCTTTGCTTTCTCTATTTCTTTTGCTTGTTGTCGCCATTTTAGCCTTGGCAACAATTACCCTGTTAGTCCCTTTGGAGAACTTCTTTTGTAATGTCCGTGTAAACTTTCTAGAAATCAATGAAATTCCTCTTGGTACTATCATTGATCCCGGGACTTTCTTTTCCAGTTAATATTTGATAATTATTCGACCAACCCTTGCTCTCCCGATGCTTCACCTGCGTCTTCCTTCTCGAAGAAAATACTAGTCGATGATAATCCCCTCGAAGGTTCTTCAAGCAAACATTTGTCGGAAGATTTGCAAGAACTTCGACAACAACTTCAATCCATGAAGAAACAAACTCTGGCAATGATGGAACAATCTCGGAAAGCGTCTGAACAAGAAAAACTTTCTCTCCAACAAGCCAAAGAGGCTATGGCTGCCAAGGATACTGCTGTATTGGAAGCAAAGGGAGCCACTACCCGAGAAAATAGCATGCTCGAGCTAATGTTGGAAGCTAGCACGAGATATGTTAGGTACGTTTTTCCAACCTCACAATGCCTCCTCTTTATTTTGCTGTGCCCTCCTTCAAATTTCTTGCCTTGTCGCTTAATAGGCTCGGTTCTTGATGCTGCCGCCGAAGATCGAAGAGTAAACGAGAGAACGAATCTTCTTGTCAATCTTTCCCTTAACCATGGCCGTTTATTCCGGGCCACCCCTGAACGAACCCAACAGATTGTCAGGTTCCAAGATCGTGCTTGCCAAGTGCGCGAATTTCTCAATTTTTGCACGACAACATTAACCCTTGTTTACAAGACTTTGTTTCCTCGAAATGAGGTTCCCAAAACTCTTCCTGAATTGCTGGGAGATATTCAGAGATGCTCCCCGCATTCATAATTTTGTGCGAGCTCAATTGACTGCTGGAGCAAGGTTCGCCATGATTATGATAAATATTTGTCATCCAAAATTAGACCCGACGAAGATTGTTGCTGATTGCCTGGCTAAGAAATCTCGGCGAAAAAATGATATTGACACAATCAATGAGATGGTAGCTCCTGTGGCCGAGTCGATGATAGATGAGCTTCTTCGGATGGACTCAGAATTCTTCGTCAAGGGGTCCTATGCTGAACATAAAACAACCAGAGGCTTGTCCATAGATAGTATTTTAGGCTTTGACTGATTTGTACCATATTGCAAAACCTTGTGTCTCTATCTTTCTTGATTTCTTTTTTATTTTCGAAGAAATTTGTTGTATATTGCATAGTGCTCTATATTGTTGGAGCCCCCGAGCCTTCTGGCTAGAGTTTGTACTGTTTTTTCCATCTCGAAGATTTTTCCTTCTATTGTAATAAGACATCCTTGTTTTTTCATTGATGGATTGCAAGCCCTCGAGTATCTTAGTGTCGGAGTTCTATATTTTTGTTGCGAGGTTCTTGGACCAAAGCAATACTATATTTATAATTGTTAGCTTCCGATTTTTATATTTGGCGAGGTATTAGTGTACCAAGGCGAAATATTTCGGTAAGTCTAGTTTGTCTATATTGTACGTATTTTGAGACTTGAAGGCGTTGAGCCCCGAGTGTGTCGAAGAATAAGAAGTATATCTCCACTATCTTTATTATATTGCAGCACCGCGAGCCCGCCTCATTAAAAACCTTTCCGGCCCCACTCGGTGCCCCGAAAAGGAAAAGAGTGCGTCTGAAAACTCGCGGGCGTTTCAGTACATTGTATTTTTACAGAGAAGGACTATATTCCAGCTCTAGGCGTAGAACCGCCCTGAGCTGCGCCACGTTCCAGGGGTTTTTCTCGGGAACCCCTGTCTTCTTGTCCTTGATCCTGTACGCTCCTCCGTCGATGACTTCCGTGACGATGTAAGGTCCCAACCATGGTGACTCGAGCTTCTCTGTACTTTGCTGGTTGAGCCGTAGGACCAAATCGCCGACCTGGAAAGATCTCGGCCGTAATCGTCGACTGTGGTAGTTCTTCAGGTCTTGCTAGTACTTGGTGACTCGTGATAGTACTTCATCTCGAGCTTCATCGACTGCATCCATATCATCCTCCCGAACTTTTCGTGATGTTTCTTCGTCATACTCTGTTACTCTTGGAGAATCGTGCTCTATTTCAATTGGTAGTACGGCTTCGGCTCCGTGGACGAGGAAGAACGGGGTTTCTTGTGTCGCCGTATTTGGTGTTGTCCGGATGCTCCACAAAACACTTGGCAATTCTTCTGGCCAGGTGTGTCGAGCCTTTTCAAGCGGTCCTAGCAGACGTTTTTTAATGCCATTGCAGATGATACCATTGGCTTTCTCGACTTGACCATTGGTTTGGGGATGTGCAACCGACGCGAAGTGCAATTTGATGCCTACTTCTGCACAGTACGCCTTGAACTCCTTCGACGTGAAGTTGCTTGCCATTATCTGTGACGATGCTGTGAGGTACTCCAAATCGAAAAACGATGCCCTTCACGAACTTTATTGCTAATGCTGCATCTGGTGAATTTATTGGCTTCGCTTCTACCCACTTGGTGAATTTGTCGACAGCAACTAACAGGTACTCATATCCTCCTGGCGAAGCTTTGTGCAACTTGCCTACCATGTCGAGTCCCCATTGGGCAAAGGGCCACGACAATGGTATTGACATTAGCTCTGCCGCCGGAGAGTGCGGTTTTGCGGCAAATCTCTGGCACGCGTCGCAAGTTCGTACTATCTCTTTTGCGTCCTCGATTGCTGTCAACCAGTAGAATCCTGCCCGAAAAATCTTGGCTGCAATAGCTCGACTGCTTGCGTGGTGACCACATATTCCTTCATGCACATCTTTTAGGATTATTCTTCCTTCTTCGGGCGTGACACACCTTTGCAAGATGCCTGAAATACTTCGTTTATATAACTCCCCTTTGATCACTGTGAAAGCTTTGGATCGTCGAATAACTCGCCTTGCTGCAACTGGATCGTCAGGTATTTCCTTCCTGAGGATATACGATATGTACGCTTGCATCCAAGGGACTTCTATCATCATCACAAGTTCTTGGTCCTCTTCGTCCTCCACGGTTTCTTTGAAAGACGTCGAAGTTTTTTCTTCTTTTGCTTTTTTACGCATCTTCTTCGGCTTCGTTGATCTCTCCGCTATTTCTTCCCAAAATACGCCTGGCAGGATTGGAAGGCACTCGCGACCCGATGTTTGCGAGGACGTCGGCTTCATCGTTGCTCAATCTACCGATGTGATTTACCTCGCATCCATCAAACAGACTTCTCAAGCTCATTGTACACCTCCTTGTATGCTAGCATGCTATCATTGACTGCATCACATTGGTTCATAACTTGCCGAGCCACCAATTGTGAGTCGCCAAAGATTTTTAATCGAGTTGCACCGCAAGCTTTCGCCATCTTCATCCCGTGTATGAGGGCTTCGTATTCTGCTTCATTGTTGGATGCGTTTGGGAACGTCATCCGTAGGACATATTTTAACTTGTCGCCTTCAGGTGATATAAGTATCACTCCTCGCGCCAGCTCCTTCTACTCTCTTGGATCCGTCGAAGTTCATTGTCCAAGTTCTTGACAAATCTGGGGTCCCGTGTTTTGCGACTCCATCCATTCCGCGATGAAGTCCGACAAAACTTGCGACTTGATTGCCTTTCTTTTTTCATACGTGATGTCCCGAGGGGAAAGTTCTATTCCCCAAAGGGAGACACGCCCGTAGCTTCTGGATTGTTCGGTATATTTGAGAGAGGTGCTTCATTGACTACTATTATCGGGTGTGCCGAAAAATAGTGGCGCAACTTTCTTGCTCGTTGTAATCACTCCATATGCTAGTTTCGGTACTTGCGGGTACCGCTGTTTGGAAGGCGATAAAACTTCACTAATGAAATATACCGGTCTTTGCACTCCATGGAGTTTTCCTTCTTCTTCTCTTTCGACAACTAGCACCGTGCTAACCACTTGGGGTGTGGCTGCGATGTACAACAGGAGAGGTTCCTTTTCCTTCGGCGCCACCAGGACCGGTGGTGTCGGAGATTGTGCGTTTCGGATCCTCGAAAGCTCTATCGGCTTCTTCGTTCCACCGGAATTTCTCCCCTTGCTTTATCAAGGCGTAGAACGGTAGTGCTTTTTCTCTCGGCTCGGCGACGAATCTACTTAAAGCTGCGACTCGCCCGGTTAATTGCTGTATTTCTTTTAACTTGGTTGGCTTCCTCATCGTTACGATGGCTTGTATTTTGTCGGGATTTGCTTCAATCCCTCTTGCTGAAACTAGGAACCCAAGAAGTTCTCCTGCTGGGACGCCAAAAGAGCATTTTGTCGGGTTCAGCTTGAGGCCGAATTTGTCGAGGTTATCAAAAGTTTCCTTGAGATCTTCGATCAGCGTCGTCCCCTTTTTTGACGTTATGACTACATCATCAATGTATACTTGCACATTTTCCCAATCTGTGTTGCCAAACACTTCTGCATCATCCTCTGATACGTTGCTCCCGCGTTTTTCAAACCAAAAGGCATTGTTTTGTAGCAAAACACTCCGTAAGGTGTGATGAACGCTGTTTTTACTTCATCTTCTTCTTTTAATCTAATCTGGTTATAACCAGAATACGCGTCCAGGAAGGAAAGACGTTCGCATCCTGCCGTGGAGTCGATGATTTGGTCGATCCTCGGGAGGGGAAAGTGATCATTTGGACAATGTTTATTGAGACACGTAAAATCGACTTACATGCGAAGGACTTTAGTGTTTTTCTTCGGCACCAACACTGGATTTGCTACCCATGTGGCCTCTGTATGCAGCTCTTTGATAAAACCAGCTTCTCTTAGTCGATCGATTTCGACAGAGCATAGCTTTGCGGTTTGGTTCCGAAAAACGTCGCAAAGGTTGTTTGATTGGTCTCGCTAGTGGATCCAAGTTTAGGTGGTGCTCGGCAAGTTCCCTGGGTACTCCTGGCATGTCAGTTGGATACCATGCGAAGATTTTCCAGTTCTCACGGAGGAACTCGACGAGCGCGCTTTCCTATGCGAGGTCCATGTCATTTGCGATGGATGTCGTCTTTTTTGGATCCGTCGGGTGAATCTGCACCTCCTTAGAATTTTTCTCAGTGTTGAAAGTTGATTCCTTGTTGGGCCTCCCTACGTCTGGCAGCACATCATAATCAGTCATGAGCCTTGACGCTGCGTACTCTGCCTGCATCCCGAAAGTTTCTGATAGTCGATGGAAATATTTGTCGCATTTATCGGCTAGCGCGAAGCTTCCTTTGACTGTGATTGGTCCCTTGGGTCCAGGTAACCTCCAAAGCAAGTACGTGTAATGTGGTACCGCCATAAACCTGGCATATGCTGGTCGCCCCAACAAAGCATGATACTGCGACGGGAAATCCACAACTTCGAATTCCAACCTCTCTATCCTGTAGTTTTCTCGGGTCCCAAACTGAACGTCGAGATTGATCTTCCCCAGTGGGTAACTTGGTTTCTCTGGTGTAATGCCGTGGAAACGTGTGTCGGTTGGTTTCAAATTTGCGAGGGAAATATTCATCTTCCTTAGCGTATCTGCGTACATAAGGTTTAAACTGTTGCCGCCATCTATGAATACTCGAGATACATCGAATCCCGCAATTACTGCTGGTAAGATCAGTGCTGACTGCCCTGGTCGAGGAACTTGCTGTGGACGATCAGCTATTATGAAGCCAATATCTTGTCCTGACCAGTTAAGGTACTCGACTGTTGGTGGTGGCATTTTCTCTGCCATAAACACCTGTCGCGAGATTACTTTCGAGCTCTATTGGATGGCCTCGCCTTTCCGAATCATCGAGACCGCTCCGTTAGAGTTAGGATCGACATAGGGCGGTGGAGCAGAGTCTGCCGCGATTCCGAGCTGATGTCGATTTTCATCTCGTAATCGCGGGAGGAGGTGGTAAGTGAATCTCACTCCCGGGTCCTTGAGGATTTCTATGTGCTGCCCTGAGCATTTGCATGTCCTCGCCCATCTTAACATTGCCTGGAAATTTCTACAATCTTTTTGCAAGTGTCCCGACTCGTCTTTTTCCATTGCCGTCGAGGAAAAAATGCATCTGACATGGCCCGTTCATCATCTCCTCGGGGGACACAAAAGGTCTCCGGAACCTTGGCCTGCTATTTTGCTCGTTATCTCTATTGTCGCCTTCGTTGTGCGTTGCTTCTCCGGTAGTCATCTCTACCGTTTCCTCCATTGTTTCCCGAAAGCCAGCCGATATTTGGCCGGGTGCATCGTAACTTGAAAATTGACGGGGAAATCGGCGTCTATTTTGGAAATTTCGATCGCGATCTTCCTCTCGGGGACCTATGTCGTTTGTTATGTACCGCATCTTCGCCATCTCGCCCATCTGTTTGCTATCTCCATTAAAGCCGATCATTGTTCTTGGGTTTGTCCTCCCCAAGTCCTCCACGAAATCTCCTCGTCGAACTCCCGCAACAAATGCATCTATCGCTCTTTCGTCAGATATATTTTCTGCCGAGTTTTTGATGATGTTCCACCTTTGAATGTACTTCCTCATTGATTCATCATGCTTTTGTCGACATGACCTCAACTCCTCTAGTGTCGCAGGTTTCTTGCAGGTTGACCGGAAATTCTTGATAAACACATCCTCGAAACTTTCCCAACTGTCGACGGAACCTGGGAGAAGCTTTTTTATCCATGATCTGGCGGCTCCGCTCAGATGTATCTGGATGCTCTGCATGGCTGTCGCTCCGGTCCCGCCTATCAATTTTACTTGTCTCGAGGTAATCCACAAGCCAATCCTCGTGGTCTTGCAGGCCATCGAATTTCTTGAAACTATCGGGTAGCTTGAATCCCGATGGAACTCGAGTTTTTCGGACCCGTCGTGTGAAGCATGGGAGTCCACACATGTCCTCTTCAGCAAGTTCCGGTGAATGCCGACGTTCCCTTCTTTCTTGTCGTGCTCTATCAACTCGGCTTGAGTTGTTGTGTCCCCGGCTCCACTTGCTCTTGGTGGATCTTGCACTCGTCTGCGGTAGGTCTCGGACTATTTTGCCTTGCAGTTCCTTCGGGAGGTGTGGCTGTGAACGCTGCTCCCATGGCTCCACATCCTGCCATGGCCATGTTGTACATCGCTTCCCTTGGATCTCCGGGAGGTGGTCTGGACGCTAAGATGAAGGCTTGTGTCGCCATGTACCCTGCTTCCGGTGTTTTTGGGATAATATTCCCCCTCGTGTCGATTGACATAAAGGACATATCGAGGTTTTGGATTAGAGTTTCTCTTTCAGACTTCCGGTATATTTTGCAGCCGAGATCTTGCTCTCCTTCGAGCTTCTCTCGTGACTATCTCCCGAAGTTTCGAGTGTCGACTTAATTCCGCTCGTCGCCCGCTTGATGCGGAAGCTGCCTCCCTTCTTCCGTTCAAAGCGACTGTCCGTTTTTCCAACTCTCTTCCGGCTACGGCGAGTCTATATTGATAAGCTTGCAGTTCTTCGACCGTAGCAGCTTGTCTCCATTGGTTCGAGCCATCTAGAGCTTTCGCGGCTCTATCCCAGGCTGCTTGTGGGAGTTGAACTCTGACACGTGGTGTGGGCCCAACATATTTAGTGCCCAAACCTCTCCTTAGATCTGAGGGATCGACATAAGGATTTCCCAAATCGTCGAAAGCCTCTGATGTTTCCTCTTGACCGCGACTTGCTTCTCCAATGGCATAGACTTGGTGATATTTTGGAGTTTTTGCTTTGCTTGGTTCGGTGACACCATCATAGAGATTGGTGAATACCTTCCCAATAGAGATGGATTTGTCGATGAAGTCGAAGCTATCGGTGTCGCTTGAATCATCGCTTATATAGGAGTCCGCCGATGACTCGAAGGACATGTCGCTGAAGATTTTGGCGAGTTTTTCACTTGCCCTGCCGCCGATGAAGCGTGGCGACGAAATCTCCTTGTCGCTTGTCTCGACGGATGATACGGAGTTTGAGAAGTCAAGACCATCCGCCGATAATCCCGACGAAATCGGAACTTCGAGACGATACGATCCTTCTTTCTCGACGTGGAAGTGGAATTTTCCAAACGTCATCTTCATGGGCTCCTCCAGATACGCATATGCATCCAAACGGGAGGGCGGGTGAGGAATAAAATCAACGAGACCAGTTTCGATCTGTTTACCTCTCTCCATGATGTTGCTTGCTACTGATGAAGTCGACGATCTTGAACGTGCCATCGAGATCAGCTCCTTGTCGCCTCTAGACCCCACAGACGGCGCCAATTGACAAGGTATTAACTTGTCAATGCCTACGGATTGTAGACTAGGGTTTAGTTGGATGTAGAGGACAAGTAGATCTCGAAGGTTTCAGCCGAAAAGTACTCGACGAATATGAAAGCTAGGGTTTTAGAAACAATGATTCGATGATCTTCGCGTCCCTCGACCCCCCTTATATAGGAGGCGGAGCCGAGGGATTCGTGCTGTACAAGTTACAAAGTCCGGGAAGGTTTCTAACTCATCCCGTAAGATTACAAATAAGACTTTCTATTACAACTCTAGCTTTCCTTAATAATATCTTGGGCTTCCGACTCTTCTTATTCTTCGGGTAATGGGCCTTCAGTAAACCCCGGGTACTATCTTCGGCAGGCCCATTTGGGATGCCTATGTCAGGCGGTGAGTTCAGCCCGCCGGGCCTTGATGGCGTCCCTCCATTGATCCGTGTTCGGCTTCGGCGGCGGCGGGATTCCAATGCCGTTCACGGCCATCTTCCAGCCGCCGCTGCTTGGCAGCCGCATGTCCGGCGGGACTGGATACCGGGCGTGGTACAACGCCCACGCCTCCGGCACGGTGAGGCTGCCGCGGCCGAAGCCGTTCGCCGCGGCGATCTTGCGGGAGGACGAGCTCGACATTTTTGGAGCGGCGAGAAGAAGATCTGGGAGGGGGAGGCAGCGGCGACGATAAGGATTGTGATGAGCGGCGAGAACTGCAGGGCGTCTTAAACGGCGGCGGCAGCGGGTGGTTGCACGCAATAACTCCGGCGCGGACGGCCACGCGGCCATGCACGACGAGACGCGTCCCCGCGTCGCCTCGGGAAAACAGGGACGCCATTAACGTCGCTTGACCAAAGGTAGGCGACGGGGTTTTAGCCTTCCGTGCCGCCGACGGGTCGGCCCCGCCACTCCCGCGTCGCTTCGTTGTGTCCGGCGTGCCCGGTGCGTCCCCTGTGGAACGGGGACGGGCTCGGGGCGCCGGACACCGTATGGGGGCGCGCCGGACAAAAATGGGCTTTGGGGGACGCGGCTGGAATGGTTTTTTTGTCCGGCGCGCCCCAAATCCCTTTGGGGACGCTTTGGGGGACGCGACTGGAGAAGTGGAGATGCTCTTACCTCTCGCTGTGGAGTAGCTTTACATACACGAGCATATATGGGCCCACGGCTAAGCTTGCTCATGCTTGATTTTTTTTTGAACAGGGCTCATGCTTGATTAGTCGGACAATACGTACTTAGTCAAGTTTTCCTTGTCCACGAATAAGTATACTTATATCTCCTATCCTTAGTTAAGCTTTTTAAATTTTGACTAACTAACTGACGACCACTAGGCATCGTACGACTAAGAGCAAGAACAATAGTGTAGCCGGCAGCTAGCTATAACAGTTTGCCACATCATATATTGTATAATAGTAAGCTACAAAGTATAGTGCTTTACAATACATGGCCACCTTTTAGTCTCTCGTAGTGCTTAGGAGCACATGCTAGATCTGGCTATAGCATAAGAGCCCACTTCTATTCTCTATCCTAATCTCTCTCCGCCAACTAAGTAAACATATTATATTTTATCTCTTATAATTAGCTGACTAGATATTATTGTACTTGCTCTGAGATGCCACAAGGGTGGACCACGGACAAGCGGTCCGACGGGATAGAGTCAGACTACTAATTAGAAGGGTTTTCCTAACTTTATAGGTTAACGAATCAACATTTATGACACTATATTAGCATCACTAGATTCCTTTAAAAATGTAGTTTCACAATGTATTAATTTTACATCATATATGTTGGAGTACTATTTTTTGTAAAGTTGGTTACGTTTCATGGTTTGATTCGGAATCAAACTTGAAAATACACATGGTCGTGAACGAAAAAAGTACTTTCGCAGTACTACCTCCAATCGGATTTTATCTACATGGAATTGATCGGAGAGAGTAGAATAGAAGAAATACTCCAGGCCGTGCTTACAAAAGAAATACCCTAGTTTTTGTTGTTGTTTTTCAGCCGAAGAAACACTCTAGTTAGAAGTAGTAGTAAGAGCATCCCCAGCCGTTGGGGCTCCCCAGGCCGAAATCCGGCGTTATTTAGCGCCGGATGGATGAAGTTTTTGGCCTGGGGAGGCCCATTTTTCCAGCCGCGAGCCCATGGACGCGCACCCACCGCGTGCATAGCGACGGCGCAGTCACCGGGAAGGGCAATCGTCGGAGTTCCCTCGACGCATTGAACCGTCGCGAAGTGGACTGGAGAGCCGAAACGACTCGTCGTGAACGGTCGAAGTGGCCTCGATGCGAGAACCGCCGTAATGGAGCACGAACTCCGCGGAAGAGCAACCGCCGCTCTCTTTCGTCGAGAGACCTACATATACGGTTTCCGACGGCCGACGCCATTCATCCGTTCTCTCGTCGATCACCATCCTCCGTCAACCATGAGCGATCTCTCTTGGCCATCGGACACCGACGAGCCGAGGGAAGCCGCCTCGGATGGCGACATTGGTGGGACAAAGCTGCATCGTCCAGCAGCGACGATTCCCCTCCGCCGGCCACCGAGGACGACGACGAGGAGGACGAGGAGGAGTCCGAAGAGGCCAAGGAGCAGGCCGAGGAAGAGGCCGAGGAAAAGGAGGAGGAAGAGGACGAGGAAAAGGAGGAGGACGACGAAGAGGCTGAGGACACTGACGAGGAGGAGGAGTCAACTTCCTCCGACGAGGAGGTGACGAGCCGGAAGCGTCGCCGCGACGACGATGAGGCGGGGCCTTCTAAGAAGAAGAAGTAGTTTAAGTTAGTTTTAAAGTTTTTATATGGAATTTTTATGTTTATTCGAATTATATTCGAAATATATATAATCTATCTATGTTGCACCACTTGAGAGTTCAAAACTTTCGTTCGACGAGGGTATTGCCGTAGATCGGGAAGACGAGGGTTTTGCCGTAGATCGGGAAGACGAGGGTTTTGCCGTAGATCGGAGGCCATTGTCGCCGACAAGTTGGGGCCACGCGCGCTTGCGTTTCGTCCGGAGTCCCCGAGCGCTCCCGGGGGGGCCGGGGATGGCGTGGGATCGCCGGATGAATTTAGGCCCAAATCCGGACGAAAACGAGGAACCGGGGGCGCGACTGGGCCGAATTTCGCCGTCCGGATGAAAAAAACGCTCGCCGGGGACCTGTTCGGGGGGACGAGTGGAGATGCTCTAAACTATTATCAGCCCTTTTGACGTTGCTGTGCCTATAGCAACGAGATCCCGCTGGCCGGAGCAGCAAAATCTATTGGAGGCACGGCGCGGCCCGATGGCGATGGCATATGCATGCGCTGCGGGCGGGCATGGTTCCCGTGGCAAACTTGGCAGCAAAAGGCAGAATGCATGAATATTTCACGAGTCCAACTCCGGCGCCGCAACATACGCTGCCACTCCTCCGCATTTGGTCGCCATCGACGGAAAACGTACGTACACGAGCGAGCGACTATGGCGTCAACCAATGGTGCGCACATATGGGAGCCACGTCATGGCCAACATCCTAATTGGTAGTACTCAGACCACCGATGCCACACATTACTAGGTCGATGAGAAAGAGGAGGAGGGAGATCATGGGGAAGAGGAAGAGGAGGCGGGAGATAGGATGACGTGATGAAGAGAAACAAGCCTCTAGCGATGTTGGAAGAGAGGACAAGAAAAATGTTGTCGGTCCCGGAGGGCCCAAGTGAAAACCTTTGGAAGGCTAATGCTTGTGGGATGCATGGAAGGCGGTGATTGTTGATCCTATCACTGACGCGGATCAAATAAGCGGCCTCTACTGGAAGATGATCAAAACCTAATTCGATGAGCGTAAGATCGTCGACCTCCATTGACAAGTGGAAGGCCGAGATCACGTCGACCTCAGTCAACCGAGCTCAAGCAACCAAATAAAGGTGGGTGTTCGTGTTCGGGTTGCGACGAAGAAGCGGAAGGATGGTTTCATTATCTTGACCGCCGATACGTGGAACATGGATGGCGAGCTGAAACCGGTCGTATTTATTTGGGACATATCTATATATATGATATTTTCCCACGTTGTTTTATACTCCTACTTGTATCCTCGGAGACAAGCAGGAGGTGCATGCCTCTCTAGGGGAGACCAAACAAATCAGAGACTGCAAAAAATCTACGCTGCTACACTTCACGAGCAGCTCGGTCGTGGTCGTCCTCAGCCAGTTGGCCGGCCCACATTGATGCTAGGCAGAGAGCTTCTGCCCTGTCCACGGGTACAAGGCGACATGTGGGAGACCGTCCTTGGTCTCCGCCCCAACCCCAAAGCGTGCGTTTCAAGCCACGCGCGCGCCGTCCTATTGTACCCTGGAGCTGGACAAATTTAAACACTCCCCTACACATGCGGCCATGCCCTCTGTCTGTTCCGTGTAGTAGAATGCAGGCGCATAGCCTAGACCTCCATTACCAGAGGGTAGGAGTACCATGGAGGAGTGTAGCGTGTGACAGTGCTCGGAATACTTCCTTGGGAATCGACTACAACTAGCTACCTGCTGACATGAAACGGGAAAGCATCTGGTTGGTGTGCGTCTGTTCAGCAAATAGCATTGGCACGTGCGCGTGTACTCCCGTCCAGTACGAACCAAGATATAGGTGTAGCCGCGTGCTGTAGCTGTCACGTTGTAGACCGAGAAATTGTCGTGCCCATATACAGTTTCGGGTTGTGTTTAGAGCATATCCACAATATACGCGCCCGTACGTAGCGTCCTAAATAGAAATTTGGGGATTGGCCGTATTTTTCCCTCACCGACGCCCCCTAGAAATAGCTGGCCAGTTTTGGAAGCGCCCAGACGTCTCGCGCCATGTTGGATGGAAGCACTCGCTCCTTCCTGGCAGCCACTGAATGGACGGTAAGGGCATCTCCAGCGGCGCTAGGTAAATGGTCGCTGAACGACCGTTTTCGTCCGCCGTGACCGGAAATGCGTCTGGGCCCTGCTCCAGCGGGGCGACGCAAAGTGACCGGCCCGTCAGTGGAGACGCAAATCTGGCCCAAATATGCGCCAGGTTTGCGTCTCCGCGGACGCTCGGCGGTCGCGGAAAATGTCCGCGTTGGGTACATCCGGGCCCGGTCGGCAGTGACTAGATAAGCAAAATATTTTTTCATTACTATTGATTGGCCAAAAGGACCATCTTTACGAGAGATGGTTAGTCGAGTTAACCTAAAACTACAACGGCCGTACCTACTCGCCGTCGCGCGGCCTACACCGGCCTCGGTTACTCGCAGTCGCGCGCCCTACTACGGCCGCCGGATGGGCCGGCGCCGTCGTCGAAGCGGGAGCGGTTCTTGCACTCCGCGCGGCGCGCACGGCGGCGAACGGACATCTTGTCCTGCCGCGCGCCGTCCACCGTCGCAAAGGCAACCTTCCTAGCCGCCGCCTCCGCCGTCGCCGGGCCTCCTCCTCTCGCCGCCGCCGGACCGCCGCCGCCGCCGGGCCTCCTCCTCCGCCGCCGCCGCGTCCTCCTCCGCCCGGACCGCCGCTCGGATCGCCGCCACGTCGGCAACGAGCGGGCCCCTGTCCCTAGCCGCCGCCGCCACGCCTTCGTCCCCGGCGGCGATGGCGACCTCCGGCTCCCGGTTCTCCCGCTCGACCCGCGCGGGAGAACGGCCCCTACGCCGGAGCGAGTCCGGGTCGGAGCACATTAAACCCCTAGCCATGGCCGTCGCATAGCGCGGCGGCTTCCTCCTCCGCCACCAAAGCCCGGCGGCGCCGGGCGTCCCCCGCCGTGGACTCGAAGGACGCGAGCGGAACCCGCCGCTCACCGGCGCACTCGAAGCGCCCGGGCACGGGGGGGGGGGGTCGTCGTCCGCGATGTCGTGGATGACGGCGTCGGCCGGAGGGGCCGCGAGGGCCGCCCGCGCCTCCGCTAGCTCGGCCCTGGCGTCGGCGAGCTCGGCCATGGCGTTGGCGATCCCCGCCCTGGTCGCCGCGAGGCGCCCTTCCGCGCGCTCTGCCGCCTCCGCCTCCACCTCCGCGACCTCCGCCTCCGCCTCCGCGACCTCCAGGTCCAGCCGCCGGGCCTCAACGCCGGCGGCGGCTACCTCGTCCTCCTCCTCCTCCGGTGGAGCCGGCGGCAAATGTCAACAACTTGCTCCCCAACTCATGTGGTCCGCCATGGATGGATGGTAGTGTGAGGTGTGCCCGTCGCACCCGGCGGTGTCCACCGTATATAGCCACGGCGGGGCGGGAAACGGCGTTGGCGCGCAGGGCGTTTCCCGCGCGCGCGAAACGCCGGCGAAACTTGCGAATGTATTGGGCGCGCGCGGGAAGATCATCGTCGCGGAACGCGTTAATCGCCGGCGGCAGTCCTCGACGGGACGTAAAACGCCATTAGCGACCTTGACGCTGTCCCCGGATAAAATATGCGTCCGCACCGCTGGAGCTACCCCCGACGCAAACGGTCGCCCTGGGCTACAACGCGTCCGCGGGTCGACGCAAACGGATATTTCGGACGTCCGAAATACGCCGCGCCGCTGGAGATGCCCTAACATATTAATATTGCTTGGCCACTAATCACCAGCACATGGCTAGGTTATTACGCACGCAGACGTCTCGCGCCACGTTAGATGGAAGCCTTCAGTCCCACCCGGCAGCCACTGACAAAATAACCTAGCCATGGTCAAGCAATAATAATATGTTACCGCCCACCCACCTTTGCCTATCTCCGGTCAAGCAATAATTTCACACCACCACCTGCCTCCAGGTATAAAACTCCCTCCGTTTCTATTTTTCCTACGTTTTGGCTCTAGTTAAAGTTAAAGTTAAAGTTTCTAAAGTTTAATCAAATGTATAGCAAAAAAATTAAGATATATAACCGGTTTTCTATATTTAAAGTTTAACTTTTAACTAAATGTAACCGGTTTAGGTTTCCGGGCTGCGCCTCGAAACGCCTCATGCTGGAGCCTGGAGCCTGCCTGGTACAGATGCCAATTAAAGCGCGGCACATCGATCGCAGGCATCCCCGGCAGGCCGGCCGGTGTATCGATGGATGGATTTTGCGGGCAGGGACGTGTGCAGATGCTATGGATGCTACGGGTAGCAGTACGTTTTGTAGGCTTGGCGTGGCCCGACCCCGATCGATCGGGAAATCGCAGGAGCAGAGGGGAGAAGACGATGGTGCCTGCCTGTGTGATTGACCGCGCGAGCGTGACCACACGCGGCAGTACGCGAGCAAGGCTGCTTCCTTTCCTTTCAGGACGTACTACTCCTACGGTACGGTGAGAAAATATTTGCCTTCGCCCGCCACCACATGGCACAGCCGCGGCGCTACGAGCAGCTTCGCGGGGTGCCGACCAGGCTGATTTCCTGCCATTTTTCTGCTTCCTTCCTCCGTGGCCCTGGCCTGGGGCCTCCGGCCGGCGCCAGGTGGTGGCTGTCTATCGGCCGGAAAGACTAGACCGGGGAGGAGAAGAGCAAGCCGATAGGCTTCTCGGCCTCGGCCTTGGTCGCCGCCAGCTCCGCTCTGCACGTTGCAGCAAGCCATCAAGGGATAGATCGCCACTTGAGATGACCGGACCAGTCTCCCCTCACGGCCGGGAGTCGTCGATCAGAGGGGAACGTCGGTGGCGTGGGCAGGGCGACTGGTGCAGCAGCAGCATCAGCAGAGAGGAGCAGAGCTCTGCATTTGGTAAAACCATGGCCAGTCAGAAACGAACGGGCAAAGCCTACTGGCGTGACATGCTGTGGCGCCCCCTGCCTGCGCGCCGCCGCCGCGCACCATGTCTCGTCTCCCGACTCCCGAGTCCTGACGGAACGCCTTGTACTAGTAGTATTTGCTCCTCCTCCTTTCGCATCGCAAGTCATCGGTCTACAAAGGTGACAGGGTTTTTTTTTAGGGACTATCTATTTGGCATCCGAGTGTTTTGCAATTGGTCATCACTCGATTTTTCTGCACCAATAAACAACCGCCAGCTGTACATGGACCCTGTGCCGAAAAATCCAGAAAAGTGGGCTGTACCGGTTGGTTCGCTGACATCTTTTGACCCAAAAAAACCAACAACTCGCGTGACCAGCTTCTTGCTTGGCAAGAAAAGGCAAGAAACAGACCGCAGCAGCACATCTCTTCCAGAAACAGATCTAAACATACCGCAGCACCAACATCTCTTCCAGAAAACAGATCTAAACACAGGAAAAGGGGGGAAAACAGAAGAACACCTCCATCACTCCAGATCTAAACTGTGCAGATGGACGAAAATGATGGAGATGGAAGAACCAGACCTGCTGATCCAATATCTGTGTTGGACAACAACCAACTAAGCCAGGTGCGTTTTCTGCTCTCTGTCCTGTGTTCTTCCTCCAAATTCCATCCTGCTGATCCAAATTCCATGCTGCTGCTCTCTGTCCTGTGTTCTTCCTCCAAAATTCATCCTGCATAGATCAAGGACATCAATTAACATGAGGAAACCCATTTAACATGAGGAAACTTGTATACTGTTTGTTCTCCATCAGTAACATGTAATCCAACCTGAAAAAGAAAACCTTCTGTACTATATTTTCCATGATCATTAGGAGGAAACCAGTACCAAATACCTAAGTTGACTGTGAAAGAAAAAGATTTTTTTCAAAACCTGAAACTACTCCTAGAGTTAGTAGAAACAGATCAGCAGAAAAGTAAAATGAGAAACTACCTAGCTGTGAATAAGAACAGATCAGCAGAAAAAAATGCAGATACTTTTCTCTGGCAAAAATACAGGTAGTACTTGATTTATGACACAGCATATACACATTGCATATACAGTGCAGATAGACTGTATATGCAGTGCATACACAGTGCATATACACAAGAACATTTTCCGTCGGACAACACCAACAACAGCGAACACACAAAAATAACAGCGGTAAAAGCCTTGCAGGTGTCCTGGAATGGACACACTACTTTGATGCTTCTGTAGCATCTTTTCCATGTGTGCACCTTGCATCACAGTTCAGATACTTCAAATCTGATGCTTTGGTCTGTAGTAAGATGTATGAGAAGCATACATCTTAGCTCCCGTCAGCCTGTGACTATTTCAAAATTTTGAAAACCAAACTGAGCACGTGAGAACGAAGTTCAGTTTTTAGAAAAACGCATTTGGTGTATATCTGGAAGTTTTGGATAAAATGGACAAACATAGCACTTAGCAATCTAATTTATTCCATTCAAATAAAATGTAGGTACAACTGACAACAACAGTAGGGCTGAAAATGTGTTTTTAACAGAAACAAGCAGTTTCCAATTGTAATTTTTCTTTTACATAATTCTACCTGGGTGTAACTTCTATATAGTTCTCTGCCAAGCTTATGTTTGTATGTCACACTTGTTAAGCACTAAGTTTTACCTACACAATTGGTGCAGCAGCTTTGAACTATAAATTGACCAAGAGAAATGTGACAACTTACAGTGAAACACTTAGACAGCCCGCACCGAAACTGAGGTACAATTAGAAATGTGACAACTTAATGTGACAACTTACAGTGAAACACTTAGACCGAAACTTCCGCTCAGTTTCTGTGCGGGCTGCGCGAGCGGTACCAAGTCTAATTGTACCTCAGTTTTATCATGCAACAAAACTGTAAAAACAGCAACAAATTCTTGAGAATTTTTTTGAAAACCAAACTGAGCACGTTAGAACGAAGTTTGGTTTTTAAAAAAACGCATTTGAAGTATCTCTAAAAGTTTCGTGCTTCCTGAAGGCTCGGGGCAAAATGTCGTCACTCAAGAATGCATCTGTCACGGCTTGGCTAGTGTACAGGTTTATTTCACGGCTCCGTTAGTAGGTTTTCTGGTCAGTAAGATAGCTAGTGTACACGTTTGTAGTGGAGACAATCTACACAAAAAAACGCAAACCTTCCCTGTGATTCTCTGTCTTTGCATACCACATATGACTATAAATATGGAAGCTATGTATTGCACACCCATATGTCATCAAAAAAGGAGCTGCCTGTATGTGACACTAATATACATACCTGAAATCTGTGCTCCAAAGTTGTGCTGAGAAACACAGCTTGTAATGACCAATCAGAAAACCTGAAACAACTCCTAGAGTTAATAGAAACGGATCAGCACAAAGATAACTTAGAAAAACTAACTAGCTGAAGATGTGTAGCATATGCAAAATGAAGGCATTTATACTTTAATGTCAACCATTAACTAGTAACTCTCACCCATGCATTTAAATGGCTATATAAGAGACACACTACATGGCATCAAACATCCCATACAAAAAGCAAATTCATAGATAAGCACATGCATTATCCGAAAATTAGACCCGTCGCAAATGTATGTACCCTGCATTTAGTAGAATACAGAATATAGTTTGACATGCCTTACATATAGTGTGCATGCTACTTACTTACAGGGACAGTACACACAGTTAATGCAAGTAAAATTGACTAGTATATATGTATATAAAACATGACATGTTTACTGTTGGGCAAGTAAAATTTCCTGTAAAATTTTTCTTAATACCTTTCTTAATATGTATATATGTCCACATGACATGCTTACTTACAGGGACAGTTCACACAGTTAAAACCTTTCTTAATATGTATATATGTCCAAGTAAAATTTCCTTACACTGCAAAAAATACAAAAAAAAATTAATGTGCCTAAAATTGTACAGGGACAGTACACACAGTTAATGCAAGACATGATTTGCCTTGGCGATCAAGAGGATCCCGCTTTACGAGTCGAGTATAGTATTTAAAACTTGACATGCTTACAGAGAAAACATAAAATTGACTAGTATGTTTCTTTGATTTCGATCTATGTCATACATGGAGTCTGTTGGGCATGGATGTGTACGTCGGATGCGATGATGTTCCAATGGATGATTTTTGCGAATATGTAAGTTATATGACTGGAAATTGTACTATATTCATGAACATACTGATTTTGCATTTTCTCTAATCATAAAGTGACTTACTTAAAAATGCAGGATAGAGGTGCTTGTTCTCATTCACATCCAGCAAATCAAGAAGAATCATCTGAGCTTGCTCTGGTTGATGAAAATCCATGGGGACTTGGCATGTTTGAAAACATTGAGATAGAAGAGGTAAATCATTTAGTTTCAGTAGCATGAATTATTTTTAGTTGCATAGGAAAAATAATCATGGGGAGTTCATTGTTGTTTACCTCTGTATGTGTCTCTGCAGGTTGCAGCAGATTATGTTTCTTCTGAAGTACAACAATTAGGTAATGTGGGTTGCGCAAGTTCAGACAAGGAACAAACAGATGCTTCTGTTGATGGAACACCTGAAAAAATTGTTGGAAATGATCAAGAAATTCTGTCAGTAGAGGATGTTGAGAATTTTCTTGAAAGTGAAAGAGTGGAAAAGGAAACGGTATGTCTTTGGTGAAACAACTATAGAAGAAGATTTGAAACCTTATTTGGGGATGAAGTTTGGCACCAAAGAAGAAGGGTAGAAATTCTTTAACTTCTACAGCAGTGTTGTTGGTTTCTCGGTGGCTATTGTTAATTCCTACAGAACAACCAGCAAGAAAAGGAACAATGAAATCACAAAAGTAGTTATGAAATGCAACAAGCATGGCAAGACAGGGAGAAGTTGAGAGAGAGCAGATTGGTGCCTCAAAGGAAAAGCACGGTTATAACAAAATCGAGGTTGCAAAGTTGAAATGAGGATTACGGAGAAGAATAATGTTTGGGAAATTACCGAGGTTAATTCTTGAGCACAATCATGACTCGACTCCGAAAAGCCGGTTCTTCGAGATCTCACAAATACATGTCACCGGAAGAAAAGATCTCATAAGGACCTTGAAGTACACAAACACGCCGACAAGGAAGATTGTTGATATCTTGGCATACATCGGAGGTGGACTTCAATGCACTGCCATACACAAAGAAGATGGTAAGCAACTATGGTACGGAAATAAACAAGGAATTACAGAACACGAGACATGATGGAAGTTGTGAAAATGTTCAACAAGAAACAAGCGAGTGCCCTGGTTTTTATTATTCATTTGAGTTGGACGAGTGAAAACAAAGTAAGGAGCATTTTTTGGACAGATCAGAAATCAAGGTTGTACTATGAGCAATGCGGAGACTGCCTTAGTTTCGACACAACCTTTCTTACAAATAAATACAATTTGCCATTTGCGCCATTTGTAGGTGTTTCGCCTCATGGAAACACCTATCTGTTTGCATGTGCCTTTATTGTCAACGAAACTACAGAGACCTTCGAGTGGTTGTTCACCCAATTTCTAACAGCTATGGGTGGTGTTCCACCCGTGTCAATCATCACAGATGGAGATAGAGCAATGAAAGCGAGCAATTGATGCCATTTTTCCAAATGCATTCCATAGATGGTGTCTTTTTCACATCAAAAAGAAGGCAGATGAGAAAATAACCACAAGCTTTCAAGCAAACCAAGGTTTGTATGAGGATTTCCAGGATATTATCGACAACTCTCTTACAGTTGAAGAATTTGAGACACTTTGGCCAGAGATGATTGAGAAGCATGGAGTGGAACATGTTGAATATTTTGCAACATTATGGGATAAAAGACAGTACTGGGCACCAGTATACTTCAAATCGAAGTTTTTTCCATTTATTCAAACTACGCAAGAAGTGAGGGTACAAATGCCATATTTAAAAGAGGTGTTGGGGCAAAGTTTAGTGTCACAAGTTTCATAAGGGAGTACCAAAGAATTTTGGACACCATACATGACAGGGAGGACGAATGTGATCACAGATCAAGGAATAAGAAAGTGGCACGAGACAAATATTGGTCTAAGTTGTACATTGAAAGGCAAGCACATCACTATTACAACATTGGTATTTTCTGGAAATTCCAGTGGATACTACAAGATATCACACGGTTGCAGGTCCATGAGGCAGAAAAAGGAAAGATCTATCATGTGTTTCGAGCGAGCAAACTATCCTATCAAGGAGCACGAGACCAAGAACTTATTTGGTGGTTGTTGACATTTTGGCACAAGATTTCTCGTGTATTTGTTGCAAATTTCGGAAAGATGGCATTCTTTGTGCGCATATTCTCAAAGTTATTGTTCATCTAGACATACACGAAATTCACGAGAAGTACTTCATTGATCGTTGGAGGAAGAAAGCTCGAAGGTGCGGTTGATAAAAGAGCCGAGAAATGATTGGACATAACCCTGCCCTCATGTTCAACATTCTCTCCAAAAAGCTTGTAAGAACGACTTCCACTGCTTCCAAGAATAAAAGGAAGTACCGAGTACCTCCTGCAACAAATAGACAAGATAGAAAAGGAAATGAATGACATGGATAATGAGGATTTGGAAACAGCGAGCAAGTTAATATGTCCAAAAGAACAGATGACCAATGTGAGTTCAGGAAATGATGGTGATGCAAGCTCTACAAACATTGAACTACAAGATCCCGATGTTGCTAGCACAAAAGGAAGACCTCGGATGCTTACAATAAGGGAGGCAATCAAGCAAAAGAAGTTTTACACTTGCAGCCACTGTGGTTCTAATGAGCATACAATTAAGAAGTGCACAAACAGGGACAAACACTATGATTTACCTAGCCGTAAAAGATCAAAGCCAAATCCAAGGAATCAGAAAAATAGTAAGAAAAATAGTATGCAAAAGTTCACAATTTATTAATTGCTGCATGTTGTGCCATTACCATTTTTTTCTAAAGTCATTAATAGAATCTAATGTGGACTAAAATGTACGAGTGAAGGAAGCAGCAAAAAGAAGAACAGTAAGCCTAGAAAAGGTAGTAGCAAGTCGAATACGAAGAACAAACAAGATGCAAGCAAAAGCAATGGAGGGACAGGAAATGATGTGGCTTTGATTGAATAAAGCAGGCAATGGAGTTTTGATATTATGTATTTCCAAATGTTACTTGAATTGTTACTATGAGTGTATTATGTCTTGAACAAGTGGATGTATGGAAATGAACATGAGTGTACTGCAGTTTTGTTTCTATGTACTGAAATGGTAGTTGAATATAACATGGTTTTTACCTTAGAAGTTATTCTATGCTTTCTTATCCTCATGAACATCCTTTTCTGTATATCCTGATGCACTCAATGAACAAAAGGTCAGTAACAACAGATGCTAACACAAGGAAGTAGGCAAACTTAGTGTAGACAAGGATAAAAAGCTTTACATTATAATGATGGAAGAACTCATCAGTTGTCTTCAAGAAAACTTAAAAATGGTTTGTAACAAGGTTAATTTTGGTTTCCTCTCTTGCCATAACCAGGATGAGCAATCAGGACTCTCTTTGCCTTTGCCAATTTCTTTGCTTCCTAAGCTTTAATAGAATCTACATTTGGGTGTAATGGTGGTGGTGGTGGCAAGTCACCAAGCTACTCAGCTCTGATAGGCTCCACAGTTGGCGGTAGGGGCGGTGGTGGCAGCAAGTCATCTTGTGTTTCTATCTGAAAAATTCAGCGAGCTGAAAATCGGGGGCCAAAAACATATACAAAAATCGGAGGCGCGAGATGGATTTTCGATATTATGTAGTGACAATGTAACTTGAAAAATAACATGTTTTTACCGTAGAAATGTATTCTATCCTTGATCCTCATGAATATCGTCATGTACACATTGTACATGTTAGTAACATAGGGCTCAAAACCACAATAACACAATTATATAGAGAAACTAATAAGTTATCAGGATAAAAATGATAACACAAAATGCAAATGATAACATGTGTAGTATGTTTGAACATCTGCAGTATGTTTGAACTGAAACAAAGAACATAATCATCCAACTTGAGTATCAAAAGATTCAGAAACACAAGAGCACGGACAATCTGTAAAATGATTACATGCACTGATCACTTCAATTTACATTGCTTCAAAAAGAAATGAAAAATAGAGTCTCGCACGCCAAAACCCTATCTGCACTAGCGGTGAACTAGATTGAGTTCACATCTTCATTTGCTTGTGTTTGTATCTCCATGCTTCAGTTGTAATATTCACATTCCAACCTGAGCAGAAATGAAACATCTTAGAGTTAAATGAAACAGATATGATATGTATTGAATAACTGTGCAACTAAGAAAACAAAATGAAAAGGTACGTACATCACCAAAGAATTCAGACACAATAGTCTTTTCTATTTTGTTCAGCTTTGTGAAGAAAATCTCATTAGCATATTTGATTCTCAGGTTAAGAATGTCTGCTTGAGAAAATGAGTTCTGCATTTGAGTCCTTGGATCATGAATTTCCATAAACTTCATTAGGAAAACACCGCAGTCATCACTGTTATTGTTACAGGATGAAATATATTAGAAGATGCATTTAGAAGAAGGGATGTCTAGCATAAATTGCACAGTTCAACATGCATGTTTACCTGTTGTCTTGTTTTGGAACAGGTGGGTATCTGGTTTGAAACTCATTGAAGTCAATTTGATAAGACATTTGAGGAGTTACAATAATATTCCACGAGCAACGAAGTTTTGAATCTGTGATGAAGTAAAACAGGAATAGTAACATGTTACACAAAAAGAAAATGAGTTCAATATGAAGAACAACAATAGTCTGCTAAAATTATTGTTTAAAAATGTTAGATTGAACTAACCAGTGGTTCTCTGAAAGTACCACTATCTAATGCATTAACTAGTAACTCTCACCCATGCATTTAAATGGCTATATAAGAGACACACTACATGGCATCAAACATCCCATACAAAAAGCAAATTCATAGATAAGCACACGCATTATCCGAAAATTAGACCCGTCGCAAATGTATGTACCCTGCATTTAGTAGAATACAGAATATAGTTTGACATGCCTTACATATAGTGTGCATGCTACTTACTTACAGGGACAGTACACACAGTTAATGCAAGTAAAATTGACTAGTATATATGTATATAAAACATGACATGTTTCTTGTTGGGCAAGTAAAATTTCTCGTAAAAGTTTTCTTAATACCTTTCTTAATATGTATATATGTCCACATGACATGCTTACTTACGGGGACAGTTCACACGAGTTAAAACCTTTCTTAATATGTATATATGTCCAAGTAAAATTTCCTTACACTGCAAAAAATACAAAAAAAAATTAATGTGCCTAAAATTGTACAGGGACAGTACACACAGTTAATGCAAGACATGATTTGCCTTGGCAGTCAAGAGGATCCCGCTTTACAGGTCAATATAGTATTTAAAACTTGACATGCTTACAGAGAAAACATAAAATTGACTAGTATGTTTCTTTGATTTCAGTCTATGTCATACATGGAGCTGTTGGGCATGGATGTGTCTGTCAGATGCAGTGATGTTCCAATGGATGATTTTTGCGAATATGTAAGTTATATGACTGGAAATTGTACTATATTCATGAACATACTGATTTTGCATTTTCTCTAATCATAAAGTGACTTACTTAAAAATGCAGGATAGAGGTTCTTGTTCTCATTCACATCCAGCAAATCAAGAAGAATCATCCGAGCTTGCTCGGTTGATGAAAATCCATGGGGACTTGGCATGTTTGAAAACATTGAGATAGAAGAGGTAAATCATTTAGTTTCAGTAGCATGAATTATTTTTAGTTGCATAGGAAAAATAATCATGGGGAGTTCATTGTTGTTTACCTCTGTATGTGTCTCCGCAGGTTGCGACAGATTATGTTTCTTCGAAGTACAACAATTAGGTAATGTGGGTTGCGCAAGTTCGGACAAGGAACAAACGGATGCTTCGTTGATGGAACACTGAAAAAATTGTTGGAAATGATCAAGAAATTACGTCGGTAGAGGATGTTGAGAATTTTCTTGAAAGTGAAAGAGTGGAAAAGGAAACAGATCGTGCTTTGGTGAAACAACTATAGAAGAAGATTTGAAACCTTATTTGGGGATGAAGTTTGGCACCAAAGAAGAAGGGTAGAAATTCTTTAACTTCTACAGACAGTGTTGTTGGTTTCTCGGTGGCTATTGTTAATTCCTACAGAACAACCGAGCAAGAAAAGGAACAATGAAATCACAAAAGTAGTTATGAAATGCAACAAGCATGGCAAGACAGGGAGAAGTTGAGAGAGAACGAGTTGGTGCCTCAAAGGAAAAGCACGGTTATAACAAAATCGAGGTTGCAAAGTTGAAATGAGGATTACGGAGAAGAATAATGTTTGGGAAATTACCAGGTTAATTCTTGAGCACAATCATGACACGACTCCGAAAAGCCGGTTCTTCGGATCTCACAAATACATGTCACCGGAAGAAAAAGATCTCATAAGGACCTTGAAGTACACAAACACGCCGACAAGGAAGATTGTTGATATCTTGGCATACATCGAGGTGGACTTCAATGCCTGCCATACACAAAGAAGATGGTAAGCAACTATGGTACGGAAATAAACAAGGAATTACGAGAACACGGACATGATGGAAGTTGTGAAAATGTTCAACAAGAAACAAGCAGAGTGCCCTGGTTTTTATTATTCATTTGAGTTGGACAGTGAAAACAAAGTAAGGAGCATTTTTTGGACAGATCGAAATCAAGGTTGTACTATGAGCAATGCGGAGATCGCCTTAGTTTCGACACAACCTTTCTTACAAATAAATACAATTTGCCATTTGCGCCATTTGTAGGTGTTTCGCCTCATGGAAACACCTATCTGTTTGCATGTGCCTTTATTGTCAACGAAACTACAGAGACCTTCGAGTGGTTGTTCACCCAATTTCTAACAGCTATGGGTGGTGTTCCACCCGTGTCAATCATCACAGATGGAGATAGAGCAATGAAAGCAGCAATTGATGCCATTTTTCCAAATGCATTCCATAGATGGTGTCTTTTTCACATCAAAAAGAAGGCAGATGAGAAAATAACCACAAGCTTTCAAGCAAACCAAGGTTTGTATGAGGATTTCCGAGGATATTATCGACAACTCTCTTACAGTTGAAGAATTTGAGACACTTTGGCCAGAGATGATTGAGAAGCATGGAGTGGAACATGTTGAATATTTTGCAACATTATGGGATAAAAGACAGTACTGGGCACCAGTATACTTCAAATCGAAGTTTTTTCCATTTATTCAAACTACTGCAAGAAGTGAGGGTACAAATGCCATATTTAAAAGAGGTGTTGGGGCAAAGTTTAGTGTCACAAGTTTCATAAGGGAGTACCAAAGAATTTTGGACACCATACATGACAGGGAGGACGAATGTGATCACAGATCAAGGAATAAGAAAGTGGCACGAGACAAATATTGGTCTAAGTTGTACATTGAAAGGAAACCACATCACTATTACAACATTGGTATTTTCTGGAAATTCCAGTGGATACTACAAGATATCACACGGTTGCAGGTCCATGAGGCAGAAAAAGGAAAGATCTATCATGTGTTTCAGGCAGCAAACTATCCTATCAAGGAGCACAGACCAAGAACTTATTTGGTGGTTGTTGACATTTTGGCACAAGATTTCTCGTGTATTTGTTGCAAATTTCAGAAAGATGGCATTCTTTGTGCGCATATTCTCAAAGTTATTGTTCATCTAGACATACCTGAAATTCCTGAGAAGTACTTCATTGATCGTTGGAGGAAGAAAGCTCAGAAGGTGCAGTTGATAAAAGAGCCAGAAATGATTGGACATAACCCTGCCCTCATGTTCAACATTCTCTCCAAAAAGCTTGTAAGAACAGCTTCCACTGCTTCCAAGAATAAAAGGAAGTACCAGTACCTCCTGCAACAAATAGACAAGATAGAAAAGGAAATGAATGACATGGATAATGAGGATTTGGAAACAGCAGAGCAAGTTAATATGTCCAAAAGAACAGTGACCAATGTGAGTTCAGGAAATGATGGTGATGCAAGCTCTACAAACATTGAACTACAAGATCCCGATGTTGCTAGCACAAAAGGAAGACCTCGGATGCTTACAATAAGGGAGGCAATCAAGCAAAATAAGTTTTACACTTGCAGCCACTGTGGTTCTAATGAGCATACAATTAAGAAGTGCACAAACAGGGACAAACACTATGATTTACCTAGCCGTAAAAGATCAAAGCCAAATCCAAGGAATCAGAAAAATAGTAAGAAAAATAGTATGCAAAAGTTCACAATTTATTAATTGCTGCATGTTGTGCCATTACCATTTTTTTCTAAAGTCATTAATAGAATCTAATGTGGACTAAAATGTACAGGTGAAGGAAGCAGCAAAAAGAAGAACAGTAAGCCTAGAAAAGCTAGTAGCAAGTCGAATACGAAGAACAAACAAGATGCAAGCAAAAGCAATGGAGGGACAGGAAATGATGTGGCTTTGATTGAATAAAGCAGGCAATGGAGTTTTGATATTATGTATTTCCAAATGTTACTTGAATTGTTACTATGAGTGTATTATGTCTTGAACAAGTGGATGTATGGAAATGAACATGAGTCACTACAAGAAAAGTTGCCATGGCCGACGAAGTTGAAGTCGCGCCGTGGTTGCTGGTGTACCATGGCCGACGATTTTGGTCCCTCCGTGGTGCATGTCAAAACTTTTTTTTGTTCTCGTTTTTGAGGCCACCTAGCCCGACGAAAGCGGCCAAAACGTCGCGTATGGTGGCCCGGGACGTGGTGCATCGCGAATTCTTGGGTTCGCCGGCCGAGTCAACGCAAATCCGCACCGCCGAGGGATGTAGGGCCCAGATGGCAGCCTCTCTGGCATTGTTTTTTTTCTCGATCGCGCCATCTCGTTCAACGTTCTCCGATCGAGCCGTTTACGATGCAGGATCATGGGTCCCGCATGTCATCCTCTATGAACCAAAATTCTTTCTATTCTTGGATTTTTTTTGACCCCCGATTTCTGGCTACTTCCTTTTTCTTTTGATCCCTTGCCGCCTTGGAAACGTTGAGACCGTCGCTGCTAAATGGGACCCGCATGTCATCCTCTATGTGCAATCAACTTTCTTTTCTTGGAGTTTTTTTTGGCACCTCAAATTTGGTCACTTGCCTTTTTCTTTCGATCCCCTGCCGCCTCTCAAACGGTGATACCGCTGCCTGCTAAATGGGACCCGCATGTCATCCTCTATGTATAAAACTTTCTTTTCTTGGATTTTTTTGGCACCTCAAATTTGGTCACTTGCCTTTTTCTTTCGATCCCCCGCCGCCTCTCAAACGGTGATACCGCTGTCTGCTAAATGGGACCCGCATGTCATCCTCTATGTACTATAAAACTTTCTTTTCTTGAATTATTTTTGGCACCTCATATTTGGTCACTTGCCTTTTTCTTTCGATCCCCTGCCGCCTCTCAAACGGTGATACCGCTGCTGCTAAATGGGACCCGCATGTCATCCTCTATGTACTATAAAACTTTCTTTTCTTGAATTATTTTTGGCTGCTCATATTTTTTCACTTGCCTTTTTCTTTCGATCCCCTGCCGCCTCTCAAACGGTGATACCGCTGCTGCTAAATGGGACCCGCATGTCATCCTCTATGTACTATAAAACTTTCTTTTCTTGGATTTTTTTTGGCACCTCAAATTTGGTCACTTGCCTTTTTCTTTCGATCCCCGCCGCCTCTCAAACGGTGATACCGCTGTCGCTAAATGGGACCCGCATGTCATCCTCTATGTACTATAAAACTTTCTTTTCTTGGAGTTTTTTTGGCACCTCAAATTTGGTCACTTGCCTTTTTCTTTCGATCCCCTGCCGCCTCTCAAATGGTGATACCGC
>NC_061512.1:254729962-254818376 GCF_022539505.1 Lolium rigidum
AAATCTTCGAGATTCGTCACTTCCTCACACGAATACCTTTACCTCTAGACCTATAACATCAAGTAAGAGCTTGATATTGCAACATGCATTTGCATATCAAAGTCAAACTTCATGTATGGATCTAGTCAATCAATGAAAATTCAATAAAATCCAAGATATTCAGCTTTGTGCTTATAATACACATCCTTATATGCTCGAATATAGTAGTTGGGTAAGACATCCCTAAACACCAGGATCGGATGTGTAGTATATAACACCACATAAGATAGGTTTAGGTTGTGATACTTAGCACGAATACGTGAATTTCTACTATTTGTCTCAACATTTATCTTAATTGCAAATTTTCAATGAGACAATTTGAAACAAAATGGCACACGGATAGTTGAAGTTGACATAATTTTCTTTGGGAAGTACTAACAAAATATTATACCATATATATGTGCTATTGAGGACTACTTCCTATAGTACAATTAGTTCTAACATGTCTACTCTAAACACATGGTTGTTTAGAATATACCACCTAAAACTCTATGATTTTTCTATGTGACATGCTCTGAATAAGCCTTCTTTAAACTAAGGACTATGGTTCCAGCATACTTGGTACAGTTATTAGGATTTTAAGGCCTAAGCTTTCGAACTATTCCTTAAATCCTACTCCTTATCACACTCTTGTAATTCACTTATGATGTTCTACTCCATCACATCATGACTCTCAAGTGAATCATACATGAGTACCTAGTTTATTATTAAAAGTAGACTCATGTAACTCCTATCACTCTTCCTTACCTCCTATGATTGACTCATCATAGACATATACTACCTTATATACTTATCTCCCTTACTTAACATCGAGTCATTTGACATTTGAAATGACTCTTACTTAACCATACTTGTATTGGTATACTTCTTCCAATAGGATATCTTCCTTATGGTTGTATCCTCTCGTTGGACTACCATGTGTTGTATACCAACTGTGGTCTACTACCACCCATTATCTTAAGCTTCAATGGTGTTCTAATTATTTGGAATGAAGCAAGATAACTAACTAACTTTACTTAAGAAAATAGATAAGAAAGATTGACTCAAGTGTGTCAGGATTATTCTCAAGTGAATACCCATCTCAAGTCAAAAGAATAGTTGGTTTAGCATAGTTGCCTTAGCTAATACCACTTCCTATAGACACTACCAAACCTATAGGTCTCCTTTAAAGGTTTTTAATCCTAGGGTCAAAGCATTTGCTCTGATACCAGCTGCGGTGACCCAGCGTACCACTGCATGGTGTAGTACACAAGTCGTTGACATAACACAAGTGAAACACCGTTCCACTCATATTACATCCCTCGAGTGGTACAACAGAAACATATGCGAGTCCAAGGTATGTCTATAGAAGGATACACAATCTGTTTACATAAGATCAACACAGCCTCCTACTTTACAGTGAGGTAAAACATCAAATAAAGCTCCACAAGAACGACTCGTAGTCTAACTTATTGCTAACTCAAACTTAAGAGCTACTTGGCTTGCTATAGAATTCTAGATACTTAGGTGCTAGGTTTAGGGAAAGGTTCCCTTCTATTACTAATATAAGTTTCCACTTTAGCTGATGCGGAAGTTGACTCCATTGACATGTTTGATCGTATTCTTCATCTTATTGCAGTGGACTCCTTTGTCTTCGAGTTCCACGGTAGTTTCTCCTTCGGTGCCTTGATCTAAGAAGGGGGTTCAAATGGGAGAGAATGAGTACGAGCGTACTCAGCAAGTTCATATTAGGAAATAGGTGTATCATGCACTAGCTACAGCCATAGACCAGAAAGTCATAGGCCAATGCAAGTTTTCATAAACATTTCTTCAAAAGGTTTATTTTATTCTGAAAACTATGCACGTCAGTCTTCACAGGTTGACCAGAACTTCATGGAGTTCCTTTCCTGCCGCGTTCGCAGCTTCCTTCCCGAACAGGGAGTGACAGTCACAATTCAGTATCTTCTGCAGAGGTGCGTTACTTTTCCCATAAGAGAACTTATCCTTGATACCAACCGGGTGATCGTTCCCATCCACACTTCCTTGGTGTGGGGCCAGGTGTAAGGTCCAAGCCAATCACTGCCTTCTCCACGACCCTGCAAACCCACCCTTTTGTCCACCCGTACACCCCCGGTAGACTTCTCCCGATAATACGGCTTTACCCACGGTGTACGTCGGACAATCCATTATAGACCGTAGAGCTCGACATCACACACGGATGGGGATTTAAAAGGCTATCCCAACCTACGGTAGTGACTCCAACACCCGCAGCTCTACCAGTCCGTTGGCGTGCAGAAGGGAAAAGATACAGCTGACTTCCCCAGAGCCATTATAGATCTTATGGTCAACGCGATATGTACGGCGCTAGAATCACTGGACGACATTGGTACTTAATCCTAGATGAGTAGTACCCATGCAATGGAACCTCCACCATATCAACACATACCATGGTTCCATTGCCCACCACATAGTCATATTCATAATTGTAAAATAATATTTTGATTTTCAATGCATGAGTGATAAGTATAGTACTTTGCATATAGTTTGATAAAAATAATCAAATGACATGAGCAAGCGATGAACTTGCCTTTCTTGACTGCAAGATTATGTAGGCAAAAGCTTCGATACGTGAGAACTCCAAATTCTGAAATACCATCATTGTCCGGTAAGGACAATGTTTAAAGAACTAGCAAAGATGCTATAATGCATAGTATGAGATGCAATCGTCCCGAGCGTAACCTAATCCCGATGATTTAGGATTGATGAGTTGTAAAGATTTCTTTAGGGTGTGTTGCACTTTTAGAATGGTTCTCAAACAAGGTTATTATTAGGGTTGATGATATTAATAGCATAAACAAGTAAGATAATGCATTATAACAAGCATACACATAAATGACTTGTAGTTGAACAATATGTAAAGAGCGAGTTGTCAATTTTAAGTTCTACGTAACATGGTTGATGATTACTTATACTATACTTCAAAAGAATAACTTTTGAAGAACATGTTGTTTAAGGAATAATGAGTATTTCAAAGAAGAATTAGGGCTTCTAAGGTTTGATTGACATTTGTACTTCAAAAGAATAACTTTTGAAGAACAGGTTAAATAAGAATATGAACTACTATGCATAGGAGCTATGTAACTCTAGGGTTTACTATTGGGTTCATTTAGTTTCACTAATAGGAACTAGTTGGTTCTTAACTTAGAATGGGTTTCTATATAGCAAGTATTGGTAGGTTTATTGCTATGGTTTCTTCTAAGCATCATATCAAAGGATGGTTATCAAGATGGTCCTCTGAGTTAGCTATTATGGTTTACTGTGGTTTCACAATTGCTTCACTAAGTAATCTCTAATTGCTTCTAAACTAGATGGTTTATTATTTCTTTAATAGGGTTTAGTTGGATAGGAGCATGTGTTGTGAATTGCTACACAAGGTTGATACTAGGGTTCATCATCATGGTTCTACTAGGGTTTGATGGTTGAGGTTGATTTTAATGGGGTATATAGGATTGATGATCAATGTTGCTAACATGTGGTAACAAGCTAGGGTTTATACCTAGGTGACACTAGTGGATCATATAGGTTTAATCAAGAATAAAGACATGAAATGCTAATCACATGTGAAGTGATGTTGTTTTATTTTAGTAGATCATGATCATGTATTAATTTGTTTCTTATTAGGGTTCTATAGGTATAAGTGAAGCTTATAGATTCACATGGAATAATGGGATCAAGGTCTTACTCAAATTGAAACTAGGGTTTTTAAATTATGGTACAACTCCTAAAATGATGATTGGCAATATAGGTGTGGTAACTAATTACTTTGAAACAAAATTAGTAATGGTTTGACATTTTATTAACTTTCACAAAATTAATAATCAAGGTAACTCCTAATTAAGTTTAATTAAAAACTAGGGTTTAACAATTGTTATTTCATTTTTAAAATACTTAACTTGTTAACTAAAGATGTTTAAGTAAACAAGTTTTGGATTACCAAAATAATATTATCCTTTAGTATTTTCTTGATTTATTATTATTTAAGAAAGTAGTAAATTAGAATTTTCAAATTAGGGTTTATGAATTACCACAAATAATTAAGTTAATGCAACTATGATAAAGAAAATTAATCTTAACATTTTAATTAGTTACTGAATAGTTAAATTTAATTTTGAAACTTCACTAATTGTTGAATTCAAATTGTGTTTTAAATAAATGAAATGGCATAATTAATAAGGTTAAAAATAAGTGAATTTTTATTTTGACACACATTTTTGTTTTATATTTTATTTGAATAGAGTTTATTTTTGTGAACATTTTGATATATTATTCATATTTTTATGAGTTGAAATGAATTTTCTATGATTTTGCAAAGTTTTAGCTATTTACTGGAATTTGAAATAAACCTAAATACTAAACATACCCGTTCACTTATACCCGCAGAGACTGACTGGTGGGACCAAATTTCACGTTTACTTCCCCGCTGGCGAAGACCGAGTCAAAGATGTAGCGAGGGCCCATGGCCACGTCACACTCGCTGGCGGCTTGACGCCGGCAGTCAGTCGGTGACGGCGCCGCCGCTACAGGGCACCCCCGGATGCGCGGTTGCTATCAATAGAACGAGAAGAAGACGAGGAACACTATGGTGGTGGTGGAATCGGCTAGTAGTCACCGGAACTTCGCCGGAAATCATGACCCGCGGCGGTGCTCTCCGGCGAGGTGGCTAAACGGAGCTACAGACGTCTATAGGATGCGAGAGTAGGTCCTACAGATGCGCAGGCTTACCCTGAGAATGACGGTGTGGTCGATGGCGTCGATGGCCGCCGGAGTTGAGCTCAATTTCTCCATTACCGACGATGTACTGAGAAAGGGAATCTTCGAATCCGCGATGCCTCGACCTCCCCTTGATGCTGGGCTCCTCCCAGATGATCTACACGCCAAGGCGCACCTCCTCGACCATGCGCTGGAGGCTGAGGTGGCCTGTACCGCCGTGTTCATCATCGACGCCGGCGACAGTGCGTGGAAGAACACGAGAGATAGAGGGAGTCCGAGGGGAAATGAATGGATGGAGATGAATCAGGGTTCCATTGCAGTGCTACACGACTATTTATAGAGCTCGAGGTGGTCTGGTTCGTTGGCTCGCCGGCGACGTGAGGTGGAGATGTACCGGCGACGGTGAAGTGCTTTTGGGCACGAATCTTGATGTCTTCGGATAGGCTCGGACGCGAGGATGATAGTGTGGAACTCTAGAACCTTCTGCGACGTCCGGCGGCGTCCTTATCCTCGTCGAGGACGTGGCCGAGCTCCTCCTCTGTGCTGTCGTCTCCGGAGAAGAAGACGACGACGCCCTCCTTCTTTCTTTAACGCGAAGCGTTACGGCGGGTTGGGCTGGCTTCCTACATGGGCTCGGCTGGCGACATGGGTTGCTACTGGGCTGCGATGGCCTGCCAGGTAAGCTCCTCTCTCTCTATTTTTCTGTTTTCTTTTCTATTTTTTGTTTTTATATTCTAGTTTGAATTTGATATTTGAATTCAAATTGATTTATGTTTGTTTTTGCAGGTCCTAAATTATTTGAGTATCACGATAACTTAATAATCATGCTTACTGCATGGTTTTGTTTTTTAAACAAATATTGTATTTTGATTAGAGTGACACTTTGTGAGGTTTAATTAAAATGGAAATGGTTAAGATATTGATCTCCATTCTTTTATAATTTAGGAACCATTTCTGTTTAAATGATTTGAAAATTTACCACATGTGCATGGTGAACATATCATTTAATTGTTGCTAGGGTGCTTAACAATAGTGAGGTTCCCACACATTTTAATTAAGGTTAGAGTTTCATATAATTGGTAATGAGGTTGGAATTGTGTTATGATTGTATGTGAAGAATTATTCCTATGGTTTTAAGAAGATGGCTAAGAAATTCCTATAATCACTAATCTGGTTTTAGTAAACTTTAGCTTGAACTAATTAAGATGGATCCTATGTTTATAATTAGCAATGCATTTGCTAATGATGGTTTAATTTATAGAACATTACTTCACCTGGTCTACTAGGATGGAAAGGTAGGGTTCAATATGTTATGTGAACTGATTCCTAGGTGAAGGTTTAGGGTTTTGGTGATGCTTCACTAATTGAAGTATTAAATAGGCATGAGGCATGGCAGGGTTCTACTTATGATCCAAAGTGATACTTGGATTGGAATTTCAAATGTGGCTTAGGGTTTCAGTGGTGATCACCCAAGTGATACATAATTTAGGATTAGGATATGAGCATAAGCTTGGTTATGTTTAATTGGCTAGCTAGGGTTACTCCTCCATACAAGGCATGAGGATTGGTCTGGGGTTAACTACTAGTGATATACTTATTATTTTATGTGATAGATGAGATCTAGTAATCATATGGTTTAACTTATCATCTATGTCTACAAGGTATGATCATGCATTAGACAATATTCACTCATTCCTCACTAATCCCTCTTTAATATTCCTCTCATCACACTCATCCTAAATTCTTAGGGTTTATAATTAATACCAAGTTTTGATGATTATGGAATTGGTTTCCTAAAGTATTGCTAATGGAATAGGGTTCTCACCTCCAAGATTAAATATTGACTTGAACAACTGGGATTAGTACTTCTTTAATATTTTTGTAGGAATATGGCTATGGTTAGTATTATAACTGCTCTCACTTCTCAATGTCTTGGAATATCCTAAGGTCCTACTCAAGAGATGATGATATGATCCTCTAAATATATGGTTTTCCTAGGAATTCTACCTTGGTATCTTCTGTAGCTTGTTCTTCATGAAATCTGATAAACCTGCATCTTGTGGTATGCCTCCACCTCCTAGCTTCTTCATCTTGATCCTAGCTAATTCACATGGAAGGTCTCAAGTATTTGATCCTTGTATCATCCTACAAGATGATGAAATGAATGAAGGGTGTGGCTCTATTTATAGGCTTGGGCAAGCTCTAGTATCATGACACATAGGTGGTGACTCTTGTGTTGGTTTGATGAGTAAGGTGCTTGGTTGTCATGCCCTCATCCATAGCAATCATTTGAGCATGAGGTGGCATAGCTTGGAAAACAAGTCATGTAGATATTTTCATCCTATGTGGCAAGATCATTATACTCTCATAAGATTTATTTTTGGATAGCCAAGTGGCATTTGCTACTAAATATCTTGTGGATGGTTTTATTATTGTTGATGAGTCACTATATCATATTTCATTGGATTTATATTATAATATTTGTCAAATGGTCAAGGTTGAAGGTTATTCCTCAATTTTGGATAGTTGGTTTTGATTTCACCAAGGCATGGTCATATGAGTTTCAAAACACTCATAGTTAGTTTTATTCAAATAGTTGGAACTATAATTCGTAATGTAAATGGATTTAGTTTTATGATATTCCATGTATTTAATAAATTATGATTTAAATAAGAATGTGTGGCTTTTATGCACTTTAGACCCTGTGGTTTACCTTATTTGGTAATAAGTTTAGAATGAATTAAATTACACACAAAGGTAGTTGCTAACTTTTAAGTGTTAATAAGTTAGGGTTTGATTCTTAAAGAATGTGTTGTTGTAAATCTAATTCCATTTGATCTAATCCATAGATCAAATCATCTCTACCCAAAACAAGGTTTTAGCAAAGATCACAGTGAAATTTATAGCGCTTGACTTGATGATCTACTTCAATTCCAGCAAGTCAAGTGAAACTTCAGTTACTGTGGTAAGTTTTATTTGGAAGCGCGAAAATTCTCCGGATTTTCTATGCATGAATGCAATGCACACTTTGGTGTTCTCTCATATTGTAGCCACTAAACCTGGGATATTACAGCCTCTCCCCCTTAAACCGAACTTCGTCCCGAAGTTCGAACGCTCTCAGGTTTCGGAACGTTGAACTGACTTGAACAGATCACCATCCTTCAACTCCATGGTGATCACACTATATATAGTTGAATATATCCCTTGTCCAGATCCTTCATGGAGTCTTCTAAAGTCTGGCACTGATACTTTCTTCAATTCTATGATTTCTTCCAACACTCTAAGCTTATAGGCTTTCTCTCCAAAGATTCTTGGATTAGGACATCTTATCGTGTTAATGGACTTTACTAATGGTTGTGGTGATAGCTTCCTATATGGGTACCCAAAACTTGGTTCTACCAGCTACGGTGTAATTAATATGGCACTACGGTGTACCAGCTGCGGTGCCTAAACCTTAATTCTAAAAGATTTATTTAAGGTAGGGTATTGTTTTCCCTTACTACCATAACGGAAGTAATGGTACTTAGTAAGGTATTTTACAATAGGCATGATCCTGTTTGTTTAGTCCTACGAATGGATTAGACTCATTTAGTCCATCCAATCATGGCTTCTAGTTTATGCTAATTATCCTCCTTTTGGTTTCTTTAGGTTCCATGAAAGGAATCTTTCTAATAGGCTTATGTTTTGGTATGGTCAAACTCCTTCGGTCTTAAGCCTCCTTAAGCTTTGATTGTCCTGCGACATCTACTTCATCCAACTTCATTATCTTGGACTTACTTGAGCCCTTTTACTTCTGAGTAACTATCAATTACCCACTCAAGTTAGGGTCTAACCCTTACTTCCTCGAGATATGAACCTCGGCTTCTGGTCTGACAACCTCCTGAGAGTACTATTATATGGATACTTTCCACCAATCTGATGAAAATAAGATCGAACTTCCTCTCAGTTCAGACCTTCTTCTTGGTCCATCATTCTCCAAATATTATATCTTAATACTTCTCATTCAGCCTTCCTCTCCCCCTTGGAGTTTACTAATGATCTCTTCTATTAATCATTAAACTCCAAGGTTAAGTAATTAGTCTATGTCTGGTTTAGAGTTTGTACTTTTCTAGAGTCTCACGAAGAATTCTTTGTGCTGTATCCACACAATTGTGGATATCCGATGTGAATCCTCCAACTAAATATTTACCAGCTACGGGATACCAACTACGGAATCCCTCTTTCCTTTAGAGTGAAAGAACGATTACACTGTGGACTATCTGTTACCAGCTGCAGACTATCTAACACGAGATGTGGCTTACTTGATACCAGCTGTGGGCTATTTTATGGTTCTAATCAATATCTACCTACCAGCTGTGGCTACTTTTATAGTTTTAGTTAAGATATACCTCACTTCACATACTTTCTCTTCATGACTATCCTATATCAGCTGCGGTCTTATTATACCAGCTGCGACTTCACTTGTCCATTTTTCTTCGTCCAGAGTTTGTTTTGCAAGAGAACCACTTGTTTCTACTATGAAGATAGTATCATAAGTGACTCTACTTGCGATCCCTTCTTCCATAATGAATATGGCTCCACTTCTACTGCTCCATATTCACTATTTTTCTCACTTTCATGGTACTTCCATGTTGAAGTACTCCTTGATTAAGGATAAGAAGTGAGTTTTGATTTGTTCTTCCTTCAGAGTATTGTGGTTACTTCCCACAGCTTTACTTCCTTCTTCGAGTGAACCTTCATCTTGTCTTTAAAATCTTCAGAATTCGTCACTTCCTCACACGAATACCTTCACCCTCTAGACCTATAACATCAAGTAAGAGCTTGATATTGCAACATGCATTTGCATATCAAAGTCAAACTTCATGTATGGATCTAGTCAATCAATGAAAATTCAATAAAATCCAAGATATTCAGCTTTGTGTTTATAATACACATCCTTATATGCCTGAATATAGTAATTGGGTAAGACATCCCTAAACACCAGGATCAGATGTGTAGTATATAACACCACATAAGATAGGTTTAGGTTGTGATACTTAGCACGAATACGTGAATTTCTACTATTTGTCTCAACATTTATCTTAATTGCAAATTTTCAATGAGACAATTTGAAACAAAATGGCCTGGGATAGTTGAAGTTAACGTAATTTTCTTTGGAAGTACTAACAAAATATTATACCATATATATGTGCTATTGAGGACTACTTCCTATAGTACAATTAGTTCTAACATGTCTACTCTAAACACATGGTTGTTTAGAATATACCACCTAAAACTCTATGATTTTTCTACGTGACATGCTCTCAATAAGCCTTCTTTAAACTAAGGACTATGGTTCCAGCATACTTGGTACAGTTATTAGGATTTTAAGGCCTAAGCTTTCGAACTATTCCTTAAATCCTACTCCTTATCACACTCTTGTAATTCACTTATGATGTTCTACTCCATCACATCATGACTCTCAAGTGAATCATACATGAGTACCTAGTTTATTATTAAAAGTAGACTCATGTAACTCCTATCACTCTTCCTTACCTCCTATGATTGACTCATCATAGACATATACTACCTTATATACTTATCTCCCTTACTTAACATCAGTCATTTGACATTTGAAATGACTCTTACTTAACCATACTTGTATTGGTATACTTCTTCCAATAGGATATCTTCCTTATGGTTGTATCCTCTCGTTGGACTACCATGTGTTGTATACCAACTGTGGTCTACTACCACCCATTATCTTAAGCTTCAATGGTGTTCTAATTATTTGGAATGAAGCAAGATAACTAACTAACTTTACTTAAGAAAATAGATAAGAAAGATTGACTCAAGTGTGTCAGGATTATTCTCAAGTGAATACCCGTCTCAAGTCAAAAGAATAGTTGGTTTAGCATAGTTGCCTTAGCTAATACCACTTCCTATAGACACTACCAAACCTATAGGTCTCCTTTAAAGGGTTTTAATCCTAGGGTCAAAGCATTTGCTCTGATACCAGCTCGCGGTGACCCAGCGTACCACTCGCATGGTGTAGTACACAAGTCGTTGACATAACACAAGTGAAACACCGTTCCACTCATATTACATCCCTCAGAGTGGTACAACAGAAACATATGCGAGTCCAAGGTATGTCTATAGAAGGATACACAATCTGTTTACATAAGATCAACACAGCCTCCTACTTTACATTGAGGTAAAACATCAAATAAAGCTCCACAAGAACGACTCGTAGTCTAACTTATTGCTAACTCAAACTTAAGAGTTACTTGGCTTGCTATAGAATTCTAGCTACTTAGGTGCTAGGTTTAGGGAAAGGTTCCCTTCTATTACTAATCTAAGTTTCCACTTTAGCTGATGCGGAAGTTGACTCCATTGACTTCTTTGATCGTATTCTTCATCTTATTGAAGTGGACTCCTTTGTCTTCGAGTTCCACGGTAGTTTCTCCTTCGGTGCCTTGATCTAAGAAGGGGGTTCAAATGGGAGGGAATGAGTACGAGCGTACTCAGCAAGTTCATATTAGGAAATAGGTGTATCATGCACTAGATACAGCCATAGACCAGAAAGTCATAGGCCAATGCAAGTTTTCATAAACATTTCATCAAAAGGTTTATTTTATTCTGAAAACTATGCCCGTCAGTCTTCACAGGTTGACCAGAACTTCGTGGAGTTCCTTTCTCGCCGCGTTCGCAGCTTCCTTCCCGAACAGGGAGTGACAGTCACAATTCAGTATCCTCTGCAGAGGTGCGTTACTTTTCCCATAAGAGAACTTATCCTTGATACCAACCGAGTGATCGTTCCCGTCCACACTTCCTTGGTGTGGGGCCAGGTGTAAGGTCCAAGCCAATCACTGCCTTCTCCGCGACCCTGCAAACCCACCCTTTTGTCCACCCGTACACCCCCCGTAGACTTCTCCCGATAATACGGCTTTACCCACGGTGTATGTCGGACAATCCATCATAGACCGTAGAGCTCGACATCACACACGGATGGGGATTTAAAAGGCTATCCCAACCTACGGCAGTGCCTCCAACACCCCGCAGCTCTACCAATCCGTTGGCGTGCAGAAGGGAAAAGATACAGCTGACTTCCCCAGAGCCATTATAGATCTTATAGTCAACGCGATATGTACGGCGCTAGAATCACTGGACGGCATTGGTACTTAATCCTAGATGAGTAGTACCCATGCAATGGAACCTCCACCATATCAACACATACCATGGTTCCATTGCCCACCACATAGTCATATTCATAATTGTAAAATAATATTTTGCTTTTCAATGCATGAGTGATAAGTATAGTACTTTGCATATAGTTTGATAAAAATAATCAAATGACATGAGCAAGCGATGAACTTGCCTTTCTTGACTGCAAGATTATGCAGGCAAAAGCTTCGATACGTGATAACTCCAAATTCTGAAATACCATCATTGTCCGGTAAGGACAATGTTTAAAGAACTGGCAAAGATGTTATAATGCATAGTATGAGATGCAATCGTCCCGAGCGTAACCTAATCCCGATGATTTAGGATTGATGAGTTGTAAAGATTTCTTTAGGGTGTGTTGCACTTTTAGAATGGTTCTCAAACAAGGTTATTATTAGGGTTGATGATATTAATAGCATAAACAAGTAAGATAATGCATTATAACAAGCATACACATAAATGACTTGTAGTTGAACAATATGTAAAGAGCAGTTGTCAATTTTAAGTTCTACAGAACATGGTTGATGATTACTTATACTATACTTCAAAAGAATAACTTTTGAAGAACATGTTGTTTAAGGAATAATGAGTATTTCAAAGAAGAATTAGGGCTTCTAAGGTTTGATTGACATTTGTACTTCAAAAGAATAACTTTTGAAGAACAAGGTTAAATAAGAATATGAACTACTATGCATAGGAGCTATGTAACTCTAGGGTTTACTATTGGGTTCATTTAGTTTCACTAATAGGAACTAGTTGGTTCTTAACTTAGAATGGGTTTCTATATAGCAAGTATTGGTAGGTTTATTGCTATGGTTTCTTCTAAGCATCATTTCAAAGGATGGTTATCAAGATGGTCCTCTGAGTTAGCTATTATGGTTTACCGTGGTTTCACAATTGCTTCACTAAGTAATCTCTAATTGCTTCTAAACTAGATGGTTTATTATTTCTTTAATAGGGTTTAGTTGGATAGGAGCATGTGTTGTGAATTGCTACACAAGGTTGGTACTAGGGTTCATCATCATGGTTCTACTAGGGTTTGATGGTTGAGGTTGATTTTAATGGGGTATATAGGATTGATGATCAATGGTGCTAACATGTGGTAACAAGCTAGGGTTTATACCTAGGTGACACTAGTGGATCATATAGGTTTAATCAAGAATAAAGACATGAAATGCTAATCACATGTGAAGTGATGTTGTTTTATTTTAGTAGATCATGATCATGTATTAATTTGTTTCTTATTAGGGTTCTATAGGTATAAGTGAAGCTTATAGATTCACATGGAATAATGGGATCAAGGTCTTACTCAAATTGAAACTAGGGTTTCTAAATTATGGTACAACTCCTAAAATGATGATTGGCAATATAGGTGTGGTAACTAATTACTTTGAAACAAAATTAGTAATGGTTTGACATTTTATTAACTTTCACAAGAATTAATAATCAAGGTAACTCCTAATTAAGTTTAATTAAAAACTAGGGTTTAACAATTGTTATTTCATTTTTAAAATACTTAACTTGTTAACTAAAGATGTTTAAGTAAACAAGTTTTGGATTACCAAAATAATATTATCCTTTAGTATTTTCTTGATTTATTATTATTTAAGAAAGTAGTAAATTAGAATTTTCAAATTAGGGTTTATGAATTACCACAAATAATTAAGTTAATGCAACTATGATAAAGAAAATTAATCTTAACATTTTAATTAGTTACTGAATAGTTAAATTTAATTTTGAAACTTCACTAATTGTTGAATTCAAATTGTGTTTTAAATAAATGAATGGAATAATTAATAAGGTTAAAAATAAGTTAATTTTTATTTTGACACACATTTTTGTTTTATATTTTATTTGAATAGAGTTTATTTTTGTGAACATTTTGATATATTATTCATATTTTTCTGAGTTGAAATGAATTTTCTATGATTTTGCAAAGTTTTAGCTATTTACTGGAATTTGAAATAAACCTAAATACTAAACATACCCGTTCACTTATACCCGCAGAGACTGACTAGTGGGACCAAATTTCACGTTTACTGCCCCGCTGGCGAAGACCGAGTCAAAGATGTAGCGAGGGCCCACGGCCACGTCACACTCGCCGGCGGCTTGACGCCGGCGGTCAGTCGGTGACGGCGCCGCCGCTACAGGGCACCCCCGGATGCGCGGTTGCTATCAATAGAATGAGAAGAAGACGAGGAACACTATGGTGGTGGTGGAATCGGCTAGTAGTCACCGGAAGTTCGCCGGAAATCATGACCCGCGGCGGTGCTCTCCGGCGAGGTGGCTAAACGGATCTACAGACGTCTATAGGATGCGAGAGTAGGTCCTACAGATGCGCAGGCTTACCCTGAGAATGACGGTGTGGTCGATGGCGTCGATGGCCGCCGGAGTTGAGCTCAATTTCTCCATTACCGACGATATACTGAGAAAGGGAATCTTCGAATTCGTGATGCCTCGACCTCCCGTTGATGCTGGGCTCCTCCCAGATGATCTACACGCCAAGGCGCACCTCCTCGACCATGCGCCGGAGGCTGAGGTGGCCTGTACCGCCGTGTTCATCATCGACGCCGGCGACAGTGCGTGGAAGAACACGAGAGATAGAGGGAGTCCGAGGGGAAGTGAATGGATGGAGATGAATCAGGGTTCCATTGCAGTGCTACACGACTATTTATAGAGCTCGAGGTGGTCTGGTTCGTTGGCTCGCCGGCGACAGAGGTGGAGATGTACTGGCGACGGTGAAGTGCTTTTGGGCACGAATCTTGATGTCTTCGGATAGGCTCGGACGCGAGGATGATAGTGTGGAACTCTAGAACCTTCTGCGACGTCCGGCGGCGTCCTTATCCTCGTCGAGGACATGGCCGAGCTCCTCCTCTGTGCTGTCATCTCCGGAGAAGAAGACGACGACGCCCTCCTTCTTTCTTTAACGCGAAGCGTTACAGCGGGTTGGGCTGGCTTCCTACGTGGGCTGGGCTGGTGACATGGGTTGCTACTGGGCTGCGATGGCCTGCCAGGTAAGCTCCTCTCTCTCTATTTTTCTATTTTCTTTTCTATTTTTGTTTTTATATTCTGGTTTGAATTTGATATTTGAATTCAAATTGATTTCCGTTTGTTTTTGCAGGTCCTAAATTATTTGAGTATCACGATAACTTAATAATCATGCTTACTGCATGGTTTTGTTGTTTAAACAAATATTGTATTTTGATTAGAGTGACACTTTGTGAGGTTTAATTAAAATGGAAATGGTTAAGATATTGATCTCCATTCTTTTATAATTTAGGAACCATTTCTGTTTAAATGATTTGAAAATTTACCACATGTGCATGGTGAACATATCATTTAATTGTTGCTAGGGTGCTTAACAATAGTGAGGTTCCCACACATTTTAATTAAGGTTAGAGTTTCATATAATTGGTAATGAGGTTGGAATTGTGTTATGATTGTATGTGAAGAATTATTCCTATGGTTTTAAGAAGATGGCTAAGAAATTCCTATAATCACTAATCTGATTTTAGTAAACTTTAGATTGAACTAATTAAGATGGATCCTATGTTTATAATTAGCAATGCATTTGCTAATGATGGTTTAATTTATAGAACATTACTTCACCTAGTCTACTAGGATGGAAAGGTAGGGTTCAATATGTTATGTGAACTGATTCCTAGGTGAAGGTTTAGGGTTTTGGTGATGCTTCACTAATTGAAGTATTAAATAGGCATGAGGCATGGCAGGGTTCTACTTATGATCCAAAGTGATACTTGGATTGGAATTTCAAATGTGGCTTAGGGTTTCGAGTGGTGATCACCCAAGTGATACATAATTTAGGATTAGGATATGACCATAAGCTTGGTTATGTTTAATTGGCTAGCTAGGGTTACTCCTCCATACAAGGCATGAGGATTGGTCTGGGGTTAACTACTAGTGATATACTTATTATTTTATGTGATAGATGAGATCTAGTAATCATATGGTTTAACTTATCATCTATGTCTACAAGGTATGATCATGCATTAGACAAGATTCACTCATTCCTCACTAATCCCTCTTTAATATTCCTCTCATCACACTCATCCTAAATTCTTAGGGTTTATAATTAATACCAAGTTTTGATGATTATGGAATTGGTTTCCTAAAGTATTGCTAATGGAATAGGGTTCTCACCTCCAAGATTAAATATTGACTTGAACAACTGGGATTAGTACTTCTTTAATATTTTTGTAGGAATATGGCTATGGTTAGTATTATAACTTCTCTAACTTCTCAATGTCTTGGAATATCCTAAGGTCCTACTCATCCTCTAAATATATGGTTTTCCTAGGAATTCTACCTTGGTATCTTCTGTAGCTTGTTCTTCATGAAATCTGATAAACCTGCATCTTGTGGTATGCCTCCACCTCCTAGCTTCTTCATCTTGATCCTAGATAATTCACATGGAAGGTCTCAAGTGTTTGATCCTTGTATCATGCTACAAGATGATGAAATGGATGAAGGGTGTGGCTCTATTTATAGGCTTGGGCAAGCTCTAGTATACACATAGGTGGTGACTCTTGTGTTGGTTTGATGAGTAAGGTGCTTGGTTGTCATGCCCTCATCCATAGCAATCATTTGAGCATGAGGTGGCATATCTTGGAAAACAAGTCATGTAGATATTTTCATCCTATGTGGCAAGATCATTATACTCTCATAAGATTTAATTTTGGATAGCCAAGTGGCATTTGCTACTAAATATCTTGTGGATGGTTTTATTATTGTTGATGAGTCACTATATCATATTTCATTGGATTTATATTATAATATTTGTCAAATGGTCAAGGTTGAAGGTTATTCCTCAATTTTGGATAGTTGGTTTTGATTTCACCAAGGCATGGTCATATGAGTTTCAAAACACTCATAGTTAGTTTTATTCAAATAGTTGGAACTATAATTCGTAATGTAAATGGATTTAGTTTTATGATATTCCATGTATTTAATAAATTATGATTTAAATAAGAATGTGTGGCTTTTATGCACTTTAGACCCTGTGGTTTCCCTTATCTGGTAATAAGTTTAGAATGAATTAAATTACACACAAAGGTAGTTGCTAACTTTTAAGTGTTAATAAGTAAGGGTTTGATTCTTAAAGAATGTGTTGTTCTAAATCTAATTCCATTTGATCTAATCCATAGATCAAATCATCTCTACCCAAAACAAGGTTTTAGCAAAGATCACAGTGAAATTTATAGCGCTTGACTTGATGATCTACTTCAATTCCAGCAAGTCAAGTGAAACTTCAGTTACTGTGGTAAGTTTTATTTGGAAGCGCGAAAATTCCCCGGATTTTCTATGCATGAATGCAATGCAAACTTTGGTGTTCTCTCATTTTGTAGCCACTAAACCTGGGATATTACAGGTATGCTCCTTGTCATCGACATTGAAAGTAACTTTTCCTTTATTGCAATCAATAACAGCCCCTGCGGTGTTAAGAAAAGGTCTCCCAAGAATAATAGACATATTATCATCTTCAGGCATTTCCAACACAACAAAATCAGTTAATATTAAGCAATTATTAGTAACTTGAACAGTGAACATCCTCACATATACCAACATGAATAGCGAGTAGATTTATCAGCCATTTGCAAAGATATATCGGTCGGTATCAACTTATCTAAATAAAGTCTCTTATAAAGAGAAAAAGGCATAACACTAACACCTGCTCCCAAATCACATAGAGCAGTTCTAACATAATTATTCTTGATTGAACAAGGAATAGTCGGTATACCTGGGTCGCCCAGCTTCTTTGGAACCTTACCATTGAAAGAGTAGTTAGCAAGCATAGTGGAAATCTCCTCATTAGGAATTTTCCTTTTGTTAGAGACAATATCTTTCATATACTTTGAATAAGGAGGCAATTTAATAGCATCAGTCAAAGGGATTTGCAGGAATAAAGGTTTCATCCAATCACAAAATTTATTATAGTGTTCTTCTTCCTTTGATTTTAGTTTCTTAGCAGGAAAAAAGGCATTTGGTTTTGAACCCAAGGTTCTCTTTCATTACCATGTTTCTTAGCAATAAAATCTTCTTTAGTATACTTTTTATTTTTAGCATGCTTTTCAGGTTCTTCTTCAACCTCTTCTTTATCGAAGCATCATTCTTATCATTATCTTTATCATGTTCATTACCACTTTCGGTTTCGAGCATCGAAATAGAAATACTATTAGGATCATTAACGGGCTCGGAGGATTCTACAACAGTTTTATGTTTCTTTTTCTTTTTCTTAGATGGAGCACTAGTTTCAGTTCGTTGAGAATCTTGTTCAACTCTTTTGGGATGCCCTTCAGGATATAGAGGATCCTGGGTAGAAGCACCGCCTCTAGTTGTTACTTCATAAGCATGTTTCTCTTTAGAATCATTTTTAACAAGTCATTTTGCACTTTAGTGAGTTGATCAATTTGAGTTTGAACCATATGAAATTTTTTAACAAGCATCTTAACATCATTGGAGGTTCTCTCCACAATACCATGCAATTCACTAATAGCTCGAGAATTTTCCATTAAATGATTCTCTACTCTCATATTGAAATTATTTTGCTTAACAATATAATTATCAAACTCATCTAAGCATTGAGCAGGAGGTTTTGAATACGGAATATCTTCCCTAGTAAAGCATTGAAGAGAGTGTACCTCAATCATGGATGAAGGGGGGGTTATCTTACATAAATCTTCTATGGGAGGTAAATTCTTCACATCTTCGGATTTAATACCCTTCTCTTTAAGAGATTTCTTGGCTTCCCTCATATCTTCATCATTTAATTTAATCATACCCCTCTTCTTCAATATTGGTGTCGGGGTTGGTTCAGGTGTAGACCAATCATCATGATTCCGGCCTATTCTAGCCAATAATTCTTCAGCGTAGTCTGGAGTTCTTTTCCTGAAAACACAACCAGCACAACTATCCAGGTATGCCCTAGACTCAATGGTTAGTCCACTATAAAATATATCAAGTAAATCATTCTTTTCCAGATCATTTCCAGGCCGAGCTCTAATAAGAGAGCAAAATCTCGCCCAAGCCTCAGGCAATTTCTCTCCATCTTCCTGGTCAAAATTATAAATTCTCTGCAAAGCAATATGTTGAGCACTAGCAGGAAAGTATTTCCGAAAGAAAACATCAAGCAACTCTTTTGGACTATCAATGGAATTAGGTGGCAAACTATTGTACCAAGTTTTAGCATCATCCTTTAATGAGAAAGGAAAAATTTTAGCAACAAAATAAGTACGCTTCTTAACATCATCAGAAAACAATTTACTTAGAGTAGACAGCTCAATCATGTGTTCTACAACACTTTCTTTTTCAGTACCACAAAAAGGTGTTTTCTCCACAATAGATATATGAGATAAATCAAGAGAAAAATCATAATCCTTATCCTTAATGTTTATAGGAGATGTGGCAAATTTAGGATCATGAGACAGTTTATATCTAACAGCACGTTGTGCAAGAAGCTTTTTAATATTACTTGCATCAGTAGTTGCATTGCATTTATCAATGAAATCATCATCAAGTTCTACATAATCTTCATCAAGATCATCACTAGAGTATTCAACGAGACTCGGGTGAATTAACGAGTGTAGCAGCATTTTCATTAGGAGTTTCAGGTACTTTCAATTTGTCTAGACCTAGCAATTGTAGCATCTAGAAAAGATCCTAACGAACCATCATTATCAAGCACGAGCGAAGCATCATCAAAATTAAAAGAGGAACTTTCAGATCTAGCGTAAGTACCAGCATGTGAGGCTTGTGGTGGTGAAACAAGTTTATCTATCACAGATGGTGAATCAAGAGCAACGAGAGGTACTCGGAGTTGTACCTTTTCTTGTAGTGGATGGTAATATGGCGACTTTAGTATCGCGAGTTTACCCATGATAGAGAATTTGCAGCGAACAATATCAATCCAAGTGAACTTGCAAATAAAGCTATGCTCCCCGGCAACGCGCCAGAAAATAGTCTTGATGACCCACAAGTATAGGGGATCGCAACAGTCTTCGAGGGAAGTAGAACCCAATTTATTGATTCGACACAAGGGGAGACAAAGAATACTTGAAAGCCTTAACAGCGGAGTTGTCAATTCAGCTGCACTCGGAAACGAGACTTGCTCGCAAGAGTTTATCGATAGTAACAGCTTTATAGCGATAGCAGTGGTGAAATATCAGCAGCAGAGTAACAAAGACAACAGTAGTGATTATAGTAAACAACAGGATTAAAATACTGTAGGCACAGGGATGGATGAATGGGCGTTGCATGGATGAGAGAAACTCATGTAACAATCAAAGCAGGGCATTTGCAGATAATAATAAAGCGGTAACCAAGTACTAATCAATCAATAGGCATGTGTTCCATATTTAGTCGTACGTGCTCGCAATGAGAAACTTGCACAACATCTTTTGTCCTACCAGCCGGTGGCAGCCTGGCCTCTAGGGAATCTACTGGAAATTAAGGTACTCCTTTTAATAGAGCACCGGAGCAAAGCATTAACACTCCGTGAACACATGTGATCCTCATATCACCGCCTTCCCTCCGGTTGTCCCAATTTCGTCACTTTGGGGCCTCGGGTTCCGGACAACAATACGTGTATACAACTTGGCAGGTAAGATCATAAAGCAATGAATATCATCATGAATTGATAACATGTTCAGATCTGAGATCATGGCACTCGGGCCCTAGTGACAAGCATTAGGCATAACAAGTTGCAACAATATCATAAAAGTACCAATTACGGACACTAGGCACTATGCCCTAACAATCTTATGCTATTACATGACCAATCTCATCCAATCCCTACCATCCCCTTCAGCCTACAGCGGGGGAATTACTCACACATGGATGGGGGAAACCTGGCTGGTCGATGGAGAGACGTCGGTGGTGATGATGGCGATGATCTCCTCCAATTCCCCGTCCCGGCGGAGTGCCAGAACGGAGTTTCTGGTCCCGAGACGGAGTTTCGCGATGGTGGCGGCGTTCTGGATGTCTTCTGGCGATTTCGTCTAACCCCGTGCGTTTTTAGGTCGAAGGCGTTAAGTAGTCCAGAGGAGGGCGTCGGAGGCCAGCCGAGGGGGCCACACGCTAGGGCGGCGCGCCCCCCCTCCAGGCCGCGCCAGCCTACTTTGTGGGGGCCCTGGGCCTCCCCCAGGCCTGCCCTTCTGGCTCCATGAATCTTCTGGAAAAATAAGCCCTTTGACATAAATTCCGAGGATTTTCCTGAAAGTTGGATTTCTGCACAAAATCGAGACACCAGAGCAATTCTGCTGAAAACAGCGTTAGTCCGTGTTAGTTGCATCCAAAATACACAAATTAGAGGCAAAACAATAGCAAAAGTGTTCGGGAAAGTAGATACGTTTTGGACGTATCAGACGTATCAAGCATCCCCATGCTTAGTTCCAACTCGCCCTCGAGTAGGTAAACGATAACAAGGATAATTTCTGAAGTGACATGCTATCATAATCTTGATCAATACTATTGTAAAGCATATGAGATGAATGCAGCGATTCGAAGCAATGGTGAAGATAATGAGTAAACAAATGAATCATATAGCAAAGACTTTTCATGAATAATACTTTCAAGACAAGCATCAATAAGACTTGCATAAGAGTTACTCATAAAGCAATAAATTCTTAGTAGAAAGCTTTGAAGCAACACAAAGGAAGATATAAGTTTCAGCAATTGCTTTCAACTTCAACATATTTATCTCATGGATAATTTTCAACACAAAGTAATATAACAAGTGCAATAGGTAAACATGTAAGAATCAATGCACGCAGTTGATACACGTGTTTGCTTCTAAGATAGAAAGAAGTAGGTAAACTGACTCAACAATAAAGTAGAAGATTGGCCCTTCGCAGAGGGAAGCATGGATTACTATTTTTGTGCTAGAGCTTTTTCATTTTGAAAACATAGAAACAATTCTGTCAACGGTAGTAATAAATCATATGTGTTATGTATAAGACATCTTATAAGTTGCAAGCCTCATGCATAGATTACCAATAGTGCTCGCACCTTGTCCTAATTAGCTTGGATTAACATGGATTATCATTGCATAGCATATGTTTCAACCAAGTGTCACAAAGGGGTACCTCTATGCCGCCTGTACAAAGGTCTAAGGAGAAAGCTCGCATTGGATTTCTCGCTTTTGATTATTATCAACTTAGACATCCATACCGGGACAACATAGACAACAGATAATGGACTCCTCTTTTAATGCATAAGCATTCAACAACAGTTAAAATTCTCATAAGAGATTGAGGATTGATTGTCCAAACTGAAACTTCCACCATGATTCATGGCTTTAGTTAGCGGCCCAACGTTCTTCTCTAACAATATGCATACTCAAACCATTTGATCATGAAAATCGCCCTTACTTCAGACAAGATGAACATGCATAGCAACTCACATGATATTCAACAAAGGTGTAATAGTTGATGGCGTCCCCAGAAACATGGTTACCGCTCAACAAGCAACTTATTAATAAATAAGATACATAAGTACATATTCTTCACCACAATAGTTTTTAAGGCTATTTTTCCCATGAGCTATATATTGTAAAGGCAAAGAATAGAATTTTTAAAGGTAGCACTCAAGTAATGTACTTTGGAATGGCAGAGAAATACCATGTAGTAGGTAGGTATGGTGGACACAAATGGCATAGTTTTTGGCTCAAGGATTTGGATGCACGAGAAGAATTCCTCTCAATACAAGGCTAGGCTAGCAAGGTTGTTTGAAGCAAACTCAAGTATAAAACGGTGCAGCAAAGCTCACATATGAACATATTGTAAGTATTATAAGACTTTACATCGTCTCCTTGTTGTTCAAACACCTTAACCAGAAAATATCTAGACTCTAGAGAAACTAATCATGCAAACCAAATTTTAACAAGCTCTATGTAGTTCTTCATTAATAGGTGCAAAGTACATGATGCAAGAGCTTAAACATGATCTATATGAGCACAACAATTTGCCAAGTATCAAATTATTCAAGACATTATACCAACTACCACATGCAGCATTTTCTGTTTCCAACCATATAACAATGAACGAAGCAGTTTCAACCTTCGCCATGAACATTGAACATTAAGGATAAAGCTAAGAACATATATGTTCATACGAAACAGCGGAGCGTGTCTCTCTCCCAAACAAGAAATGCTAGGATCCGATTTTATTCAAACAAAAACAAAAAACAAACAGACGCTCCAAGTAAAGCACATAAGATGTGACAGAATAAAAATATAGTTTCACTAGAGGTGACCTGATAAGTTGTCGATGAAGAAGGGATGCCTTGGGAATCCCCAAGCTTAGATGCTTGAGTCTTCTTAAAATATGCAGGGATGAACCACGGGGCATCCCCAAGCTTAGACTTTTCACTCTTCTTGATCAAATTGTATCATCCTCCTCTCTTGACCCTTGAAAACTTCCTCCACACTAAACTCAAAACAAACTCATTAGAGGGTTAGTGCATAATTGAAAATTCATATATTCAGAGGTGACATAATCATTCTTAACACTTCTGGACATTGCACAAAGCTACTGAAAGTTAATGGAACAAAGAAATCAATCAAACATAGCAAAACGAGGCAATGCGAAATAAAAGGCAGAATCTGTCAAAACAGAACAGTCCGTAAAGACGAATTTTTCTGGGGCACTTAACTTGCTCAGATGAAAATACTCAAATTGAATGAAAGTTGCGTACATATCTGAGGATCACGCACGTAAATTGGCAGATGTTTCTGAGTTACCTACAGACAGGGCGGCTCAATTTCGTGACAGCAAGAAATCTGTTTCTACGCAGTAATCCAAATCTAGTATTGACTTTACTATCAAAGACTTTACTTGGCACAACAATGCAATAAAATAAAGATAAGGAGAGGTTGCTACAGTAGTAACAACTTCCAAGACTCAAATATAAAACAAAAGTGCAGAAATAAAATAATGGGTTGTCTCCCATAAGCGCTTTTCTTTAACGCCTTTCAGCTAGGCGCAGAAAGTGTGAATCAAGTATTATCAAGAGATGAAGCATCAATAGGTATCTTAGATGCTCCATCATTCGTAGTGGTGCTAAGGGCTTTGTCAATTTTAGGCCTATAATAATTTTTTGGCTTAGGCACTTTAGAGACATACATGAACTTTTGCTCCTTACCCACATAGGCTTTCTCCTTAAACTTAAGAGAAGAAAAGTTGAACCCAAGGTTCCCATAGCTTCTTCAAGTTCACTAATCCTATGGGTTCGATTATCATGAGTAGCACAAGTTTCTAAAACAGCAATTCTCTCATTGATTCCACTTAGAGTTTTATCAAGTTTATCAGTGTTATTAAGTCTCAACACTTGGAAGATTTTTCTGTATGACCTCCAACTTTTTCATGACATCTTCAAGAGAGACTTCAATTTTAGCTTCATTAACAGGTGGTATTCCAACTAGACTCTCAATGATGCAACTAGCTTCTAAAGCAGGAGTGCCTAGGAAATTACCTCCCGCAAGAGTATCAAGAACATACCTATTCCAACTAGAGATACCAACATAAAAGTTCCTAAGTAGTATAATAGTGGAGTGTTTCTTAATGCACCTATGATGAGCATCGCTAATTCTATACCAAGCATCTTTAAAACTTTCTCCCCCTTGTTGCTTAAACGAACGAACTTCAACTTCAGGATTACTCATTTTTTAGCAGTAGTAAATAAAGCAAACTAAATAAAGTAAATGCAAGTAACTAATTTTTTTGCGTTTTCAATATGGAGAACAAGACAGTAAATAAAGTAAAGCTAGCAACTAATTTTTTTATGTTTTTGATATAAGAGCAAACAAAGCAGTAAATAAAATAAAGTAAAGCAAGACAAAAACAAAGTAAAGAGATTGGATGTGGGAGACTCCCCTTGCAGCGTGTCTTGATCTCCCCGGCAACGGCGCCAGAAAAAGAGCTTGATGGCGTGTAAGACACACGTCCGTTGGGAACCCCAAGAGGAAGGTGTGATGCGCACAGGCAGCAAGTTTTCCCTCGGTAAGAAACCAAGGTTATCGAACCAAGTAGGAGTCAAGGAACACGTGAAGGTTGTTGGTGGCGGAGTGTAGTGCGGCGCAACACCGGGGATTCCGGCGCCAACGTGGAACCTGCACAACACAATCAAAGTACTTTGCCCCAACGTAATGCGAAAGGTTGTCAATCTCACAGGCTTGCTGTAAACAAAGTATTAGATGTATAGTGTGGAAGATGATGTTTGTTTGCGAAGAACAGTAAAGAACAAGTATTGCAGTGGATTGTATTTCAGATGTAAAGAATGGACCGGGATCTACAGTTCACTAGTGGTGTCTCTCCCATAAGATAAATAGCATGTTGGGTGAACAAATTACAGTTGGGCAATTGACAAATAAAGAAGGCATAACAATGCACATACATATATCACGATGAGTACTATGAGATTTAATCAGGGCATTACGACTAAGTACATAGACCGCTATCCAGCATGCATCTATGCCTAAAAAGTACACCTTCAGGTTATCATCCGAACCCCTTCCATTATTAAGTTGCAAACAACAGACAATTGCATTAAGTGTGGTGCGTAATGTAATCAACACAAATATCCTTAGACAAAGCATTGATGTTTTATCCCTAGTGGCAACAGCACATCCATAACCTTAGAACTTTTCGTCACTCGTCCTGCATTTAATGGAGGCATGAACCCACTATCGAGCATAAATACTCCCTCTTGGAGTCACAAGTATCAACTTGGGCAGAGCCTCTACTAGCAACGGAGAGCATGCAAGAACATAAACAACATATATGATAGATTGATAATCAACTTGACATAGTATTCAATATTCATCGGATCCCAACAAACACAACATGTAGCATTACAAATAGATGATCTTGATCATGATAGGCAGCTCACAAGATCTAACATGATAGCACAATGAGGAGAAGACAACCATCTAGCTACTGCTATGGACCCATAGTCCAGGGGTGAACTACTCACACATCGATCCGGAGGCGATCATGGCAATGAAGAGACCTCCGGGAGATGATTCCCCTCTCCGGCAGGGTGCCGGAGGCGATCTCCTGAATCCCCCGAGATGGGATTGGCGGCGGCGGCGTGTCTGGAAGGTTTTCCGTATCGTGGCTCTCGGTACTAGGGGTTTCGCGACGAAGACTTTAAGTAGGCGGAAGGGTAGGTTTAGGGGCGACACGAGGGCCCCACACACCAGGGCGGCGCGGGCCTTATCCTGGCCGCGCGGCCCTGGCGTGGCGGCGCCTCGTCGCCCCACTTCGTTTCCCTTTCGGTCTTCTGGAAGCTTCGTGGAAAAATAAGATCCTGGGCGTTGATTTCGTCAAATTCCGAGAATATTTCCTTTGTAGGATTTCTGAAACCAAAAACAGCAGAAAACAACAACTGGCTCTTCGGCATCTCGTCAATAGGTTAGTGCCGGAAAATGCATAATAATGACATAAAGTGTGTATAAAACATGTGAGTATCATCATAAAAGTAGCATGGAACATAACAAATTATAGATACGTTTGAGACGTATCACAAGCCTCGCGGTGGCGACTCGCGAGCACTCCGCGAATGCAACCGAAGGCGGCGGTTCAACTCCGTGGTTGGTGTACCTATGGGGCCCGCAAATCTGCCAAACGTTCAACCGCATGGCACAAGTCGCCTCCTCGGTGGGAATGAGAGGCGCGGGGGATAGAGTTCCCTCGACGCGACGGTAAGTCCGCATGCCAACACAAAGCAACCGCAGGCCACGCCCGATCGATGTAGAGCAGTTCACCAGCCACTTATGCGAGAGGAGAGGCCGGATGTGCAAACGGCACTGGTGGATTTTGCCGGAGCAGCATGAAATCGGCGGCTGAAGGCGGGGATACAAATGGTGGCGATGGTTGGATTTTGCGGATTGGGTGGGACATCCGGTTTGTTCCCCGTAAATTCCCCCCCCCCCCCCCTCCTTCCCCCAAACCCTACTTATAGCGGTGCGGCGGTGGGATTTACTGTGTTCTTTTTCAAAAAAATAATCAACCTCTTATACATGCTCTGTTTGGGAACGAAAATGTAACCTCCACAATTGTAAAGAGACGGAGGTCTTAAGGGTACGTTAGAGTTGGTCTAAGTGGAGATCATCCACAGCGGGGTAATCCTCCAAGTGGCTTGTCGTCGCAGTTGACTGTCAGTGTATGTCAGCAATTTCTCTTTTGAGGTTGTCCTAGCCATTTCTCTTCTGAGGTTGTCGATTCATTCCCCTTCGTTCTCAAGGCAGCGGTGCTCTTCCCTACCAACGAGCCCTTTGACTCGCATACTCTCCATGGGAGCCACGGACCTTCCCGACGGGCAGTGTCCTAGAAGCTCCCAACTTGTTCAGCAAAATACCTATATAGGCAGCAAGGTGTGTTTTCATGTTTTCTTTCATATATTTGGTTAATGTTTATACATGAATGTGTTTAATTCATAATCGTGAATCTACTTATTTAGTATGAATGTGTTTTATCAATAATTGTGAATCAGATAAATTTTCTATACTGGCTGGAATGAATTTATGTGTACATTGGACTTTCTTTATCGTGGATGATGGAAATGATAAAAAGATGGAAATGGTTAGCCACATGACGATGTTGTTGAGGTGTCACAAACAAAATACATGCCACCAACAAAAGAGGTCCATTATACACACAAAAGTATGATGAGAGCTTGTGTGGCGCATTACTTCTATAAATGTTCAAAGACTACCCTCTCAACCAGGGGGTCTGAAGGGGGCAAATGAATCCTGGTCGCTCGTTCACCTCGCCACAGTAAAATTCTCCTCCCACTTTTCACTCCAGCCGTTGGATCCAGTCGTTCTTTTTCCACTCGTTCAGCTTCCAAGAGAGTCCATGACTTGTAGGACCAAATACGTGCGGGGTCCAGCGGCCAGAGGCAGCCACGCGCGATTGTTTGTGTCGTCTTCATTCTCCTATCCGCGGGGGATCGGTGAAAACCTAGATCGCGAGCTCCCCAATCCCGTGCTCACCTCCACCTCCCCAATCCCCGCCCTTCCTCTCCTCCACCCGCACCACTGCATCCCCAGCTCGGCGGCGGCGCATCTGGTAGAACCAAATGGAGTAGGAGCAGCTAGCCCGAGCGATGGAGGCCGCTGGACGTGGGAGCCGGTGACGGGACGGTTGCCATCGTTGTCCTCACGTCTTCTCTTCTCCGCCGCCACACCCTCCTCTCATCTCCCGCGCTTGTCCATTTTTCTCCTCTTCCTTGTGCTCGTCGGCGAATCGAGGAGGACCTGCGGTGGGATCCGCCGGGGAAGGAAATCGGTGCTCGTGGGAGGAGGCGGCGCAGGGGAGACCGGCGGCGGCCCTCCCAGGTCGGCCCCGTCAAGGTCCGGGTCTCCCCCTTCTCTCTCTCCTCTTGGTGTTCAACTGTGCACAACAGAGAAGGCAGTCATCCAGGAGTGGTGGCCCTGCTTCCCTAGAATCCATGAGGAAGCTAGAGCTCGTAGCGTCCCTTTGCTACAGACCTAAGTATGTTCCCTCTGTGGTTGCAATTTTTTTTGTATAGCAGAAATTTGCTCTCCTCTGCTCCTGGAGTTCAACAGATTGAGGGCAGTCCAAAATTTGTGATTTTGGAGCCTAGCACGTGTTTGTAGTTATGCCTATGACAACTAAATTGATATACTTTATGATTCCTCTTATTGTCTATGTGCTCTAACACCATTGGCGGTGGCAGGGGTAAGATTCTAATCAGATTTTTTCTTATCATATAGTCATATGCATATTTGGGCCATACAGCTCGCACGTGGCAGCCCTAGCTTAGTGATTGCGACGGCGCTGTCGGGAAGTGCTCAAGCGAAGTAGCAGCCAGCGGTCAGCGGAGCAGGCGCTTGCGGCGCCGATCGGCGGGCAGGCGAGTAGCGATCGATGGCGACCGGCGGGCAAGCGACGACAACCACAGAATGGCTAGGTATTCTTCAGCACTCTCCCTACCTTCTTGAACAGTTCAGCTCTGAAGTCATTTCTTCACTTCAGCCGCATTAGCGGTAACATACTAGCGTCTAGCAGATTACAATTTTCTTTGTTGAGCAGAGTAGTACACTACTAGACTATCAGATCTCTATAGATGCCATCACTGTTAGATTTGCAAGTTTCTAATTGCCTAATTTTTTTAATTTTCCCCTTGTTTTCTTGTAATGTAGATGAAGCAAAAGAGTGCTGCTGAAAGTAGCATATTTGCATTGTCGGCGTCATCATCTTCCAATAAGGCGATTGCAGAGTTATATTCTAATTTGCTATAATGGGGATATCATCAATTCTCCACTTAAGAGAGGTATTGCATCAACCCAAGCTTTTCCTGTCCATGGGTGCTAATGTAGACCGGTCGCTAAAACCGCGAGAAGGGTCCTGATTATTTTAAGATCTCTGGTCAAACACATCATCGCTTGGGGTCTCTTCTGCCTGCAAAAGATGATTCTGTGCCACCTAAATATGACTCTCCTAAGTATGCTGAGTTGTATATTTATGACACATCAAATGAAGTGGACAATAGAATTCGTGCCTTACATCCGGATGATAGTTCCGATAGTGGTCTAGACAAAGTTGTGGTTGCTGCTTTAATAGATATGCTTAATGAACACAATCCTTTGGTTCAGTAGTTTCGCCTAAGGCAGCTGTTTTTCTAAGGTGGAGGGGGAGCGCTTGGACGCCTAAGCGTCGCTTAGGTGACACCTTTAAAACCATGACTACACCTGAGATTTAATTCTCTTGCTGACTTTGATATTTTATGGCTATTTAGTATGTGTTGGCTGAAAACTAAGCTTAAATTGTTCTTGTCAAATATGTTCGGTAGTGGGTTCGAATGTGGTGAAGAAAAGTATTTAGCTCTCGCTCTCATATAGGTTGTCATTTAACCTCTAATCTGGAATTAACTAGCTTATGCTTGTGGATTTACCTAGCCAAATTTAAGTAATAGGCTCTATGTCGGATTATCCATGCAAGTTTGAGTATCGCTTCGAACAATTTTATTTGTCAAAAGTGTAGATTTGATTTTGTTCTCAATTCTCTGTTGTATGGCAGGCACTCCATTAGAAAAAATGGTGCCTGTTTTACACATAATACCCAATGGTGAATACTACACTTTTGCTTCAAAAACTGCATGTCAAGCAAATTATGAGTCAAGCTAATTCTGATGGATCATCTACAAACTATATATAATGTTCATCTTTAACTTCGGACATGGCTTGAGCTGATTCTTTGATGCTCTCTCATTTTTGCAGTTTCGTTTGAGACAGGTGAATTTCATTATTGTTTGAGGCGGCGGCTGGCCGGCTCAGATCCGGAGGAGGCCATCTGCGCGGGCGGCGAGGGGATTGAGGCGGCGGCTGGCCGGCTCAGAGGTCGAGCTCGCGCTGTCTCGCCCTCCTGGCCGCGTATGCGGGTACAACGGCGGCGGCTGCTTCGGGAGAGGAGGATGCGGCGGTGGTCCTCGTGGTGGAGAGCTCCATGCCGCTCCTCCGTCGCCTAGATGCGGTGGGAGCAGGAGGGCGACTTGGTTGGCGGCCGGCCTCCTCACCTAGAGGAGTGGGACGAGGGTCGTGGCGGCGGCGCCGGAGGCCGCGTGAAGCAGCAAGAGGTTGAGGTCGAGGCAGCAGCGGAGGTGATGGCCTCGGTGGACGCTAAGGAGGAGGCGCGGCTGGCCGAGGTCGTGAACTGAAGCTTCAGCAGCCTCCTCTCGATTTGCCTCCTCGCGCGGACGGAAGCACCCGTGATGGCAGGGAGCTGCTGCGGAGGCCCACTCGAGGAGACGACAGATGGTGCACGGCTCTCTCCATCTCATCTTGTCCTCTCCTCTCTCACGTATTTGGCTCTGAGCAGATGTGACCGTCGGTGGGGAGGAGGCGAGCAAGCAGGGCGACGAGGGAGGAGCAGCCTCACCGGCTCGGTCCCGTGGATTCGGCGCCGGCAGATTGCTCCACGAGTAAGGCCCTCCTCTTCCTCTAAATGCATCTTCCTTCTTCCAATTCCCTCTCTCACTTTCTCTCTCTGTCTATGTGTGGATCTGGTGGTTGAGTTACTACTTCTGGTAATCATCTTCTGGTAATCATCTCTGCTTATTCATGTTTTTAATTTCATACCTACATGCCATGAATTGAGTTTATGGTTCCCCTTGAATCTGACCAGAATTGGCAGCCTGCTGCAGAGCGGGGAAGTATGCCATGAATTGAGGAAGGAGGCCGGGTGTCCCCACCTCAACGGGAGGAGGAGGAGGCCATGCGGCGGGATTGAGGCCATGGGAAGCAAGAAAACCAGAAAAACGCCCAAAACTATTGGTGAGTACCTACTTCCCCTTCGATTTCTTGACCCCACCATTATTGTTGGTATGGTTTCCACGAATCCAAGTTGCACCCTTTTGCTTTTCGTTTCTTAGGTTCTCAGGCTGCTCCCGATGCCTTATATATAGATTTTGGAGTCGGATCATCTTGAAAGTAAATTGCCCATGGTCCCTTGACTTCAGTAGCATGGGTCTCATATACTCATATTTAACAAACTATGGTTGTACATGCAGGACCATCTTATCGGCTCTTGTACATATAAGAAGATTAGCTTTAGGGCTTTGACATGCTTATCTTAAATATTATGAATATTCAACGCACGAGGCCATCGGTATGACACTCATTCTTCTATCTCGTACACCAGATTGGTCTTCTAGAATCCACTACTGCAGGTGAGTCGTGGAAAAGGGGACTCGAGCAAACTTTCGGAGTACAATGTAGATCTTGCAATAACTCTATTCTACTCATTCCCCTACAACATTGGACAGGTATTTTCCCCAGATATTGTACGCGCCACGAGTCAGTCATGAGATTTAAACCTTGTTCTTATTTTTCTTCTAGATAGCGTACTTTGTGGCTAATCTTTCAGGCTTAAAGAGAAAATTCTTTTGAGGTGCTTATGTCCGTTGTCATGACAAAATTGGATCGTTTGGTGCAGATTTCAAAGAAATGGAAGGTCTACTCGACAAGCTCCTTGTGCTCAAGCTGTGAAGTGGTTCATATTGCAACCAGGTGATGCTTTGTAACCTGCCAATATCCGCTCCTAAATTATCACATCATGTTAGCTGTTTAGAAGTGCCAATATCCAGGCGGTTCATTTGTTCCGATTTCTCATCGGCTGAAGCTTTTGTTACAAAAAATAGCCAAAGCAATGTACTAGACCTCGAAGATTTGGATAATTTGTTTCTTCAGAAATACATTTGGTGCTTTGGATTGTGAATAGTGGATTTTAAACCATTTCTCCCAAATTTGTACAACTTGCAAAGTAATACCTATTATTTAAGATCGATGAGTGTCCGCATAAATCATTATAGATTTCAGGTTAGCTTAGTGGATCTTTTCTACCGTTGTTAAAAGAATGCAAGGGGTTAGCTTGGTGGCGGTTGTTGATTGCTCTTGTGTCGGCACAATGCCCATGTACGCTTGTTTGCTTCACGAGTACTACTTAATCAGAGCTAGCTAACTGGGAGATCCCTTGATGCTAGCTTTGTTGTGTGCAGGTTCCACCATCCACCTAGCTAGCTTGTGTGTGAGCTCTCAGTGACAGGCAGTTTGATCCCTCATTGAGCTTGTGCCTGTATATTAGTGATGGAGACTCGCAAGGTTAAATACAAATATCTAAGATGGGTTATATGTACAACCCTCAGTGGTTTACTCTCTGACCTTGTGGTTTTAGGATGATTTATGTGTAAGGAATATAACCATGTTCTTGCATCAAACTCCCAAGCTTAACCAGAATCTGTGTGCTATTTGTTGGTAGCCTAATATGTCCACTCCATATCAGTACCTCATTGTATGGTTCTTCAGTTACCATTGATGCAGCGAGTGGTTTCTAATAAATTTGCATTGATAGCTACCTCTATGTAATCTTGCTGGCAGAAAATAATTCAAACTTGACTTAGCAGGTTGGTATGCTTGCATTAACTATGCGTGCATACCTTATAATAATTTTGAGCAATGTTGGAAGACTAATAGGCATATAAAACGAACTAAGGAAGTACTTCATGTGTTGCTCTTACATGTAACGTGAGCTAAAGGCCAAAACAATGATGTAATCACATTTCCAGGTTAGCCAATGTGTGAAACGCTTACGCATTGACCACACATACTATGCCGTTGATGAAACTACTGGAATTTAAGAGTTCTGAACATCTCTTCGCAAATACTTTAGTGAAACTTTTCAGAAGTAGGAACTTACATGTTGTATTAGCTTGTGAACTCTCCCATGCCTGCAACAGTTTGTCATATCTGTAAATGCACGCTGATTTGGAATTCACCGGGTTACTATGAGCTATTTTGGTGCTATCGTGTTTAGGATGTAAACTATAATGGAGTGACGGATCTTATTAGGTCATCATGGATACGAGTGGAGTGCTAACTATCAATCTTGGTTGTGTGCTGCTAGATCTGCTGCTGCCAAGCCTGCCTGCTACTTGCAATGCTGCTATGTGCTACTAGATGTTGCTTAGCCATAGGGATGAGCATCGGCATGAATGATGTATCTCACGTATCTCGCTGATGATCTCGTCTCTGCCTCTTGCTTTTCATACAATTCAACTTCTTTTAGTTCCCGATGTTTATTCTGAGCAAAATACTGAAGGAAGATTGCTTGCATACTGCTATTGCCTACTGATTCTTCTTCTACCCAACCAAACACTCAGCATGGGCTTCACTGTTTATATATAGAACTCTTCAAGCTATTTTATTTATGCTTGGAATTCACTCATTAGTACATATATGCGGATAGTATTTTTCTTTCACTCGACCAGTAAGCAACATATACCGTTTTCTCGCTTTTGTTGTCTTTTCCATAACATTCTTTCGTCTCAAAGCGAGTGGATCAATGGTGCTCCATAACCGGGGCCTTCGGCGCGGTTGTTTCAAGATGAGGTCAGTTTTTCGCCATATGTGTAGCCTTGCAGTTCTACAACCTAAGATATATGTTTGGATGTGTTTGATTCAAACATACATATTCAGAAACCGTTGTGTATTTCAGAACTATAATTTATCTTAATTAGGTTATAGTTTGGTGTTCTTTTTGACTAGGCTGTACATGCTGCTTTGGCTATCAGGTGAACCTATACTAAATTTCTTCATGTGCTTATCACTAGCCTTTATTATGGATGATGTACTCACATTTGAACTTATTGCTACACTATGATGTGTAATAAAACTAATATGTACCCTCTCTTTCTCTTTTTGTGTAGTGATTTGGCCGCTCAAGCATTGCTAGAGGACTTTTTAGGAAGCTGCATTGACATCTGCAGATTTACTAATTATCGCAATACTCTTTCAAGGTAAGAATATGGAGCCAAACTTGGAAATGTTCTTTTTTGTTATTTCAATTCTTTTAGTTCCCGCTGTTTATTCTGAGCAAAATACTGAAGGAAGATTGCTTGCATACTGCTATTGCCCGCTGATTCTTCTTCTACCCAACCAAACACTCGAGCATGGGCTTCACTCGTTTATATATAGAACTCTTCAAGCTATTTTATTTATGCTTGGAATTCACTCATTAGTACATATATGCGGATAGTATTTTTCTTTCACTCGACCGAGTAAGCAACATATACCGTTTTCTGCTTTTGTTGTCTTTTCCATAACATTCTTTCGTCTCAAAGCGAGTGGATCAATGGTGCTCCATAACCAGGGCCTTCAGCGCGGTTGTTTCAAGATGAGGTCAGTTTTTTCGCCATATACTTCCGTGACAAGTAATGTTGCCATGATTTCCAATGGAGATGATTATATAGGGTGTGTAGGCTTCTTGTAAACATGTCTCCCTTGTGAATATAGACTGCCAATCCTCCTATACCTACAAATGTGGAGCCTGAATCGGTAGCTGCACAGGGGATCTTAGATTATTTGTGTTAGTATGTAGGTTATTTGTACCTACAAATCCCCCGCGCGTTCCGGATTATGGATTGTGCCGAACAAGGTCAAACTATTTGTGTTAGCCTGTAGGTTGCTCTGTGTAATCACTCGAAGCGATGGTTTTGTTATTTTCACTTGTCACTTTCCTGTAGCTATCTTTGTACACCTTCCTAAGTCCTTCCTAATTCCATACCCTTGAAGCATTTTAAGATTGAGGCTTCAACTGCATTACACGATATGGCATTTTTTCACTATCTGAACTATAGTAATGAATATGTAAGTATTGGTGATCTTACATTTTGCAGGCAGGTCAAGTTCTTGCTGTATCTTATCAGCATATAAACCTACTAACCGATATTTTAGTAGAACAAGAATCGTTCTTGAATACTTTGCTTGTGATAGGCTGTAGCATGCCTATTTAGTATATCATGGGTTACTCGAGTTCCAATTTATTTCTGCATCTTTATATTTAGCCACTGCTATGCACCAAAATGATCTCGTTTTCTGGTTGATATTTGCGGGCATACGGCTTTTCATTCATGAGTTCTTATTGTTTTTCGAGGAACTTTGATTTTATTCAATTTTGGGTATTTTAGTACATCAGGACGATCCTTCAAAATTTCTCATCCACTGGCATTGACTTATTTACCCATACTCGTGAACTTACAAGAATATTAAAATCATTATTGCTGGTGGTCTCCAGGTATAATAGAAACTCAAGCACACTGCATTGTTCTGGTGTAGTGTTTAAGCCTTTATGGGTTAAGATTTTAATCAAAGATTAATTTAAAGGAAGAGATGCGAAGTAGTCAATTCTATGGTAACAACGGCACAGTACTATACCTATAATCTTGATGGATGCAATGACTTTTTGATTTCCATGTGGAAAAAGTTATTCAGCTCTGGTTGGCTATTCGGTACTGTTTTTTTTATTAGTAATGTTGTTGAAGTACAAACTTTCACCAAAGACATCAGCTCAGCAGTGGGCGGTGTCGATGATGACATGGGATCCCCAGATCCAGGCATTGTAGATTCCGATGGCATCACTACTGATAAACCGTCGGTGGAGCGCGAGGCGTATGAAGAGGTCAAGCTCGAGAAGGACCATGCCGCGAAGGAGATGAAAGCCCCTAAGGCGAAGATGGCAGCTTTGAGTGAAGCTTTGAAGGCAGTGGACATCGAGATGGAAGAGTTGGAGTCGAGTGTGAAGAATAATGCACAAGCTATGCATCATATAGTGAATGCACCATGGTGACTGTCAACAATATTTGCACGGCTTCAGTAACATATTTTTGTTTCTGTTTTGAGAACATCTCCGGGGACATTTTTTGTTTCGGTGTGAGACTATGGTACTGTTTTTGGTGCAACAAAAATATAGATTTAAGCATGTAAATAAATTAGCTGTTAAATTGCCATCCTAATGTGAGCATCCATTCGCATATTAAACGCTTTCATTTGCACTTACTTAGGCATTTCTTGCTCTAAAAGCACATGGTTAGTGGTTCATGTACTAATTATTTTATTTGCGCGGTACCGCAACGGGTAATTTAGAGGATACTTAATAAGCCTCATATTTGATATGTATATAGCAAGTAAGACATGAAAATCATGTATATTAGCATCTATTGACATATTATTAATATGTTTTCGGTTGCACTGATTTAGACATTTCTTACACTGAAAACACATGGTTAGCAGCTGCTATTTGCGCGATAGCGCAACCGGTCATCTAGTTTCTTCTATAAATGTTCCTAGACTACCCACCTCCAGGAGGCTTCAAGAGGGGCAAATCGATCTGCACCCCACGTTTTACCTTGTACAGTAAATTTCGGATCCCACTTTCTACCTCAGCCGTTGGATTCAGTGAAAATTTTCTCACTTGTTCAGCTTCCGAAAGAGTCCATGACGCATGGGACCGGCTGAGTGCGGGATCCGGCGGTCACAGGCAGTCACAGCAGCTCACCTAGGTCGCCTTCCTTTTCTACACGCGTGTGACAGTGCTGTGAAAACCTAGCATCGAGCAACTCCCGTCCCCCAATCCCCGAGCCGCCTCCGTCCTCCTCCCCCAATTCCCGAGCCGCCTCCTTCTCCTCTCCTCCTCCCCAATCACCGCCTTGCGCCGCCTCTCCCCGGGATGGATCGACCGGCAGGAGCGACGCCGCACTCCTCTCGGAGGCGGCTGGATGCGGGAGCCGCCACCGGCGGGGAGGACGCCGCGGTTTGAAGCGGCGGCGGCCTGCGGCGCGCGGCGAGCGATGGGACGCCTAGACACGGCAGCGGCGACGGAAGGCAGCGCCGAGCGACGGGGGCGGTTGGACGCGGCAGCAGTGGAGGCGGGGAGCGTGCCCGAGCGAGGAGAGGTCGTCGGCGGCCGGTGCCCCGTGTACACATCGGTAATGGTTCCACGAATCCAACCTACACCATTTTTCTTTTCGTTTCTTAGGTCATTAGGCTGCTCAACGTGCCATTGCTAACGAAATGGGAGTCTCACGGGGAGGAGGATCTGCCGTCGGCCTCACGTTTGTGCATCGTGCACCCTCCCGGCTGCCGGTGCGTCGAGGGTGGATTGGCTCGCTCGGGCAGGTGGCGGGCACCATACTTGCTTCCAAGACTACGAGCACCACCTCTCGTCTTCCTCCCAATCAAAATCTTGCCAAAAGGTTAGTACTCCATATCCTCTTGAAACCGTGTCGGTATAAATGGTGGGATACTGCAGAATATGACATGGAAGATGACATCTAAAAAGCAATTTTTCCGCATAAAACCAATTGCACACATTTTCGTATGCTAAATTTTCCTTATAATATTCACTTGCTTTTCTGACCGAATGTGTTCATTTGTAGTCTAGAAAGATGCCTGTAAGTTGTACAAAAACAAATATAAACTGATAATGCATATCCACCGATGAGAAAGTTGGTACTGTATCTGATTTTCTACATATTTGCATCGCTTTGAGCAGTGAGGGACTGCTCCTGGAAGGAAAAGAGGACAGGAGTGGCACGGGGCATGGACGTCGCGCGGACATCACGGTGCCGCCACATGCGCACCACCATGAGGTCCATCTCTTGATGCCGCTTTGGTGAGTCTCGTTAATTCCGTGCTCGGTGCTTGTTTCCTCTAAAAAAGATAAGGTGTATCTTGTTCAATTTGTGTAAATATTATATGGAGAAGTAGCATTCGAAGAGAGTTCTGATCAGATACACGAAGGCTTGGTTGCGAGTGGCTATTTTATTTTGTCTACTGGAATATTGCCATGAGGAATTATTCACAGGCTTATCTTGTGGTGTGTAGGTGTTGAGTGTGCTCCATCATGAGCAAGGTCAAGTAATGCTCTCTTAATTTTCCCTTTCTTTTTTCATCTGCTCTACTATATAATATATTATGTTCTACTCCCTCCGTTCCTCTTTAATCGACGCGGGGTGTAGTGTCATGCGAGAAGCGAGCAGGTACATAGGGGCGTCAATTAAAACGGGACAGAGGTAGTACTTTATAGTGGCATGATCAGTGGAAAACATAGATGTAGTCACTTTAATTGTAAACTATTTAGTTTTTTGTTTCATTGCAGGGGCTAGAAAAGAACATGCAAGTCAAGTGACTGATTTTTGTAGCAGAGATGTTCACGGGCTAGAAGGTAAACTATGTATGACCATTTATTTATGTTTTTGTGTTCCCGCGATTGGTTACTAACTGAGGTGTTGGGTGAGCACATTATTAATTTTATTTCGATGGTATTTGCCAGGAACAACCTAAGTTGAGGCATTTCTACATAAATAAGAAGGTAAATGATTAGCTCCCGATGCCTTATATGTAGATTTTAGATGCGGATCATCCTACATTTTTCCTTGCGTGTTAGTTACTTATTCTTAGAGAGCATGGCTTAATTTCCTATTGGAATATATATATGCTAACGTGGTACATTATTGGTCAGGCTTCGCACGTCCAAGTGTTGTTTATGGTGGTACCTATGTGCTAAATAAGCCGGATGGTCGGGTAGTTCTTGTCCCTTCTATTGTACTCTCTCGTCTCTAAAAAAAAACTGCTCAACTTTGTGTAGATACGGAGGTATATAGACATGTTTTAGTTATAGATACATCCCTATCAACAAAAAGTTGAGCACTTCTTCTATTTTGTCACTTCTCTTAGAAAAAATATAAAAATTCAGAAATTCTGCAGTCTTGATTTCAAGATTTGAAGTGAACTAGCTGTCTTGATGTGATTCATATAATTGGAACCTTTTTTTTGCGGGGCATATAATTGGAACCTGAATTGTGTAAAAACTGAATTTTATAAAAAATACTTATCTGAGCAGTCCCCTTTGTTTGTATTAAGATTTTGATTCATATAATCGGAACATATAAAAAGTTCCACAGTTTTGAGGTGAATTAGTCTGTCGATATGCTTTTTGTGAGAACTATGTCCATGTGCTCAAGATGATAGGATATGAATCTTCTCTATAATTTAAGGTTATATGTTTTAAATTCTTTTGGGAGAAGTTGCTACAGCAATCATACAATTCAGGTTTGGAAAGATTAGGAATAAAAATAGAAGGGGCCATACACATACAAGATCATTCAAAGTTGTGCTGAATGAAATCGTAATCGGGACGACATTGAACTGAAATCATGTTCTTGTTTATTTATGCCATAGATTTGTTTGGTCTGATTGTAGATGATGCCCTTTAACTTGGTACTACCTATTTAGAAGTGTTCACGGGAAGGTTTCTTCCCTGCACGCTATAAGATTAAAAAATGATCAATTAGTTTACTTGTTTCTTGCTGTCATTTTAATTGAGGTGATGCTTAAATAATCTAGGATTTTTACGATGGATAGTGGTTTATCTATAGTTTGATAGGCCTCTGCCCATTATGATGATAGGTTGCATCAAATGATTCAAATTTACATCAAATGAGGCATACGGGAGGCCGTTGGATGGGTTCCAATGGTTCAAGTTGTCCTGGCTGCATTAGGTTTCATTGTGTTTGGAGGAGGTGCAGTCATTTTACTGCAGTTTTTTCTACCTAAAATACTTCTTCAGCACTGTTATTTCATTGTGTTAATGTCTTTGCAATCTGAATTTTGTACGAGTTAGTGTCGATCCCGGTTCGGGGAATTGATTTGGGCAACTTTTGAAGTTTGGTTCTCATATATTGGTCCTGAAAGATATTTTTGTGCAAGTGGCCAATTGATGTTACACTTATTTGAAAGCCAAGCCCGGTATGTCTCGGACTCTTCTTTTCTATTCTGCATTTCTTCAGAAAAATATATTACTCTCTGGGCTTGATGATTTGGGTAACAAGTGTTTAATCTGCTAGAATTTGGTACAAAATTAAATTTCGGTGTGTTCTTGAGTAGGCGAGTAGCTCGCTTGTCCGTTATTTACTTCTTATTTTAGTTTTTGAGTTTTTTATGCTTCATTTTCCTCGGTGATGTGCAAGAAATATTTGGATCGTGCGGGAAGAAATGGTTAGAAAATAATGGAAGCGGTGGATGATTTTCGAAGCAACCTCACTCGATGGACAATGGTGTACGCCGAGTGACAAGCAAAAGGTACGAGCTCGTGTTGTTATTGGAGATCGAGCGTCCGCCACGACGACGCTCGATTCGGTGCGTGGTGGCAGTGTCTGCTCGGTAGATTATTTTTGGGGGCCAATATAGAATTACTAATTCAGAATTAGATAACCATTTAATTTTTAGTGTCCAAGAATTACAGTAAATAAGCCGGCATATCTAAATACAGATTTTCCAGTCCTTCGATTCCTTGCTTCTTGTCAAGATCAATTTGGTTTTGTAGTGCGATTATTTTTATCAGTACTGTGGGCAGGAGCACAAGGGGGATCAGTGGATCACTCCTCCTTCATATATGTTCTATTTAATGTACGGAATCCAAAATATATTACCATGACATGGCCAGTACTCTCTCCTTGTTTCTGATTAACTGCATTTTAGGCCGCAATAGTTGATGGATGGCGAAGGCCGCAACAGCTCGACTCCTCTTCTCTCTCCCGCCAAGAAGAAGCACCAGACAGCTGGGGAGGTTCCAGACCTTCATGCAGGTACTGACCTCCTAAGCAATTTCCTCTGCTTAAATACACTGGGAGTTAGACATGGTTAAGTGAATTTTGTATTGAGTCATTGATGCGGGTAAATGCTTTTTTTGGTTCATTGGTGCGCTGAATGGGTTTTAATCTTTTTTTTGGATCGTTTGTGTAGGTAAATTGGTGGCAATTAGCAGCAATGGACGAGGACATCAGCTGTGTGCGTCCATTCTACTTCTCCCCCTTCAAGAAATTTCAGGAATTACGAGAGATTGGAGCCAGAGTCACGCTCATGTACTCTAGATCTGCATATATATTTGGATGTGTATTGACTATTTCTAAATTTTCTGGTGATATTCTCCATAAATGCATTTCATTAAAACTGTCGATGTTGATGATGGGTCGCTACACGGAAGATTCTCACCAATGGTGATAACAAGCAACATGTGAGTTCATATTTTCCGTGGCTTGTACAAGCAATCACATCTTCCACGCCGATATTTCCCCGTCTCTTGTACTCTGTTGTCTCCACACACTAATTTTGCTTGAATATATTCCGTGCCTTGATTCTTTCTCTGCCATTTGTTTCTTATACATTATAGTTTGGAATGCACATTCCTTGGTTTTTAAGTTCTTTGTATTACGGAGCCCAGTTTCAGCTCATATTATCTACTTGGCTTGGACTTGTTTTCAGTTCATGTTCCAAGCAATTTTCCTCGTGTTAGCCTCGAGAAGCTAACTGAAAATTGTAGGACATATTGAATATTCAGTCCTTTGAACCAAGTTCAAAATTGCTCATAATAAATCCCAGTGGAAAATTAATATACTTTGAGTTCGGACAGTCATGTAACAAATTAATATGCTCATTGTAGTAATTTTTGGCAGGATTGAGCTTTACCCGTGCTGTTCTTGTTGCTCCCTGTCAAGGTTTGCTTCGCTTGCCCGTGTAAAGTGTATGCTTGCTCGTGTCACACCACCAGAAGTGAGATTTTTTTTCTTGTTTGATCGTGTGTTCTTGACCTCGGACCATGAGGTAAAAGAGGTGATACTCTTTATTGCTATTGATAGTCGGTTGTAAAGCATTTTGGGAAAGATTTTTAACTCCATAAACGAGAGACTGATAGTCACTTATTGCCAAAGCATTATGTGTACATTGGCATGTTAGTCATTCAGTTGCCTTTAAACAAGATCCATTCTTGAGCATGAGTAAAGTTATAATAATGAAAACGAAACTCGAGTTGCTTGGAATCCATCGTATTGTCCGCATGCAAGTATATCAAGTCCATTGTATGAACGGTCAATTGATGTTATAGCATTATTTAAAAAAATCGTGTTACACTTTCAGTTACCTTCAGCTCACACTCATGCGAGGAGTGGCTGCTCTTGTCCGATCCCCTTCAGCTAGCAAGGAAATTAGGAGAGCACCCTATCGATTTCCTCAGGTAAACTTGTCGGATCTACTACGCCATGTGTGTACTAGCTCCAGCCTTATGGGCAACCCCTTTCAATCAACAACATTTCTTTTTATTGTTCATCAACGTATTGATTTTTGGAGGTAGCTGCATTATTCATTAGAAAGAGCAATCTACCAATAGCTGACTCCGACGTGGTTGCAACTTGAGTTGATGTGAGGCTTCCTCTATTTTTTTAAAGATAGTGGCTCCGCCCATGGAGGAAAAGGTATGTTATCCGTGGTCTATGTTAAGAAAGATAAAACATTTGTCCAAGACCACGATGCTCGTTGCTAATTGTATCTTGCAATTTGCGAGGCTATGTGTGACGAACAAGATGGAAATCGTCGGGGAAGAGCTGATTGATAGTTGTTTGACCTGATTACTGAGGTACTACATCATAATATTGTCTGACCTAATTACCGAGGTACTACATCATAATATGTATTCCTGAATCATCATGAGCTTCTGATCTGATGCCCATGCAGATAATTTATATGAATAAAGTAAAAAAAAAAAGTGACCCGAATAGTGTTCATTTTCTGGGTGAAATTTGAATGTGATAAATACTCATATGTTAGCTCCTTTTTCTACATTTAAATGGTATCTTTATCTTGGATATGCTCCTTTTTGATATGCTTTATGTGGTCAGGTAAAACTTCCTTGGTTTAAACATTCTTTAGTTATTTCATCCAAATCTTAGGAATATTCGAACAGTTTTTTCTAGACACTGAATTATTTGCAAAAGGCTGTCCTATGTGCTCTTCTATAATATAATTGGTTGGTTAAAATGATACTAATAGAGAGATGTAATGATAGTACGCGTGTGGTGGAGAAAAATTTACCCGTCATAATGTAAAAGAATCATATCTTTTGGGAAAGAGCAGACTCGTTAGAGTGAATTCGTATCTGGGATATCTATTCTGCTACATTCTTTATATGCAGTAGTGGAAATATATTTGAAAATGATGTAGCTGCTTTAGTAGGAATCCTATTAGGACATCTATTCTGCTACAGGAAAAACCAATTTGTGGCTGTATATAGGGATAGAAAACTTACATTTTTGTTAGAAATTATTTTTTGTAGCTTACAGTAGAACAAATTTTTCGCTGAAATGCTCAGAGTGAGTACATGTATGGGTGCTTTTTTTCATAATTTTAGAAATATATTCTTCAAATTTTCTGAAAAAAAGGGAGCATGGGGTGTTGCTGGGGTTTTAGTACCAATTTCTTTATTTGAAATGCAATTTTTGATACTATGCATGGTTTGTTGATTTTTATACATGTGGTCCTTGGACTATCATGGCAACTAGGGCGCACTAATTTTTTCTTAAGATTTTGAAAACTAACGATGTCTAACTTAATTAAAGTGGAAGTAGTGTTGAATACATAATCAACAACTTTGCTCGTTCTTCCGCCGCAAATATGGGCCTCCTTCAAAAACCTAAAAAATGGATTATAAATCCCATGAAATTCATAGTACGCGCATGGACCACAGGGCATGCTGCAGAGTATGCATTCTTTGGATTTGCAGATAAATCATAAACCTATTTACTGATCTTGCAAAATCCTCCGCAAGATAAATTGGACAGGCGTGCAAATGTGTAGACCGAGTGAGAGAGAGAGAGAGAGAAGATGTATAGGAAAGAGAGAATCATTTGTTCGAAATATCACTTGGTTAGTTTAGAATCTTTTCAGAACATTACCACTAAAATTTATGGATTGCAACAACATAACATATGTGACTTGACATAATGCTAAAGCAATACCGTTTGACATGTTTTGTTTCCACTCTATATCAAATTGTCACGGGTGAGATTAACTAAACTATTGAGTCGAAGAGGTAAATATTTTTCTTGGTACCAATGAGAAATGGAATATAGTGGTAGTCAAAGTGGTCTGCCCGCATATGAAAGTGCCTACATGACAAGTACCCTATGCTGGAAATTCCATGGAGTTTTCGAACTGACGAGAAGATAGCACCCTAGCTTTAGTGCTTTCCTTACTACCAGCCTTAAAATTTCCATGGCTCTCACATAGGTAATCAATAGTGGGAAAGAAGTTCCAGCTTCAGAGAGCTCTACCGACAGCCTAATACCAGGTAAAGATGCCTCCTCTTTCTGCCACCGTTTCTATTCATACTGTCCACGGTAAAAGCCCATGTATTTCTAACCTGATTTTCCTACAGTCCATCCAAGTATGACAAGCGCCATGTGCTTCACAAAATAGAGGTGAGGACAGCCATTTGTAGCAAGATGAGCGGCCTCATCCGCAACACAAGTATGATGTTTACTTGTTTTTTCGTAGCTTCTAACGTATCATGTAAGCAACGGCGATATGAAATCACGTTTCCTCCTAACTTCAGAATATTGATCATTGGAGTAAAAGAGCTGCCAATCAAATCAAGACAGAGATCATGGACCGTTCATCTCTATTGTTATGGTCTTTGCTACCAGCTTTAGGTGTTTCTAGGGGTTTCGATTTCCTTTTTGGTTTGGGTGGTACCGTCTTGTAACTTATGAACAAGACTATGTAAAATCGTGTTTTAACAATGTTTTATTTTCCACTGGACAATTTTTATCCTTGTACTCTCAGCTGGAAACTATGATTTACCAAAAGATAGTACCTAGGTTTCTCTTAGGCCCCTTCCTATCTGTTTACTTCGTCAATTACCAGTATATTTACCATGCAATCTTATAGATTAAAAAAGGCAGTGTATCCTAATAGAAGATTCAGATCTCCTGTAAAACTGCGCTACCATAAGTTTGGCTGAGTACTACTTTCACAGCTCCCGACTGAGTACTACTTTCACAGCTCCCGACTGAAGTATCAAGACCATGTGAGACTGCTAAATCTGGATGCATTCACTATTTGAGTATTTGTATGTTTAGCTGTTAAGTTCAGTGTTTCTTTGAACAGTAGGTGCACCGGGCTACATATGTTGTACTATTTGTTAGGGATTAAATCGTACTCTGCTATATTTGTGCTACCAAAGAACTCTATGGTGCATTGACTTATGTACAAATCTGCAGGCACATCTCTGAAAACAGGATAGACAATTATTCCTGGGAGTTTTACGACTGCTTTGTTGACTCCTGTGTACCCCTCGACTGTTTATTTGATTTAGGAGTCAGAAGGCTCCAAGTCAAACCATAGTATTGTTAGGATCAGTTTGAACATACACATAACAAGAGGTCTAAGTAGTGCCTCAGTAGCATGTTTATTCAGATTCTACAGAAAAACCGAGAGATCCAAGTTTATACAGAGATGTGTGTGCTTAATGCCTGTTATCATGATTCTGAAGTTTTTCTTTAGAACTATAGACTGAGGAAACTTGACACAATTTTTTTTTGCTGGAGCTTCATATCTCCAGCCAGGCATTCTGTTTTTTTGTTTTATTGGAACATTATGGTCTCGCATTGACCTGAACCAAGCATAAATACTTCCTACCACCGTCTCTCTAAGGCACTGTCTCTCTTTTCTTGCCCTATAAGGCACTGTCTCTCTTTTCTTTGTCGGCCACCGTTCACTTCGGTGCTTTTATATTCAATAACAAAAGACAGTTCCTTTATTTTTCAGCCAAACCATTCACTCTGCTGCTTTCCTTTATCCTACATGACGATTATACATGTATTTTCCAATGGTATAGTTCGACTGCGGAGAAAATATGAAATTTGCGGATGTTCGAGCGATATGCCAAAACTTCGTAAATTGATTGCTTGATAAATTACCAATAAGGTCCAGATCATGTCGCCCACGTTTCTATTAACATTGGATACCTCTTAGCATATTTTCCATGTGGAAACAAATTTTAACATGCTGCTAATGGCTCTTGAGAACTGTTTGAAATAGTGAGTACGCCCTTTTAAAGTGCTAATTAAGAAGCATCGGCATCCCCAAAAAATCTCATGGATAAAACTTATAGCTTGAGTAATATCTTGATTATGCCAATTGCACCACTCGAGGTCATATGTATGTCATAAAAGAAGAACTGATCAGCGAGGTTTATACTATCGACTTCCCGGGTACCAGGGTATCATTGGGTTGACACTTGGTTGCTAAGAGGTGAATGTGCCAATCATCCAATGTCGCATGTTTCTATTGTCGAGGAATGCTAATTATGGATGGCAATACAACTAAGCCTCCCTGCACCACCAGCTTTTGTAAAACACCACTTCGTCTTATTGTTTCAGCTTCCCTTCTACTTTGCTCCACCTCCTCCGTTATTGCTTCGAGTATGAAACCTCTACGCAACAAACAAAGACCAGCTATAGATTAAATAATTAACTAATTCGGTGGTGTTTCCACGAGATACATGTTTAGATTGGCTATATATCTAAGGAAAATATATTACTTTTTCATGGCGTCGGTCCCTGTGTAGGCGATGACTCTGATGACGATGCAGGCGACAACTCGGATGCACAATATTGTCTCGCTTTCGCCCTTGGCGCGATAGCGCACCGGGTCATCTGCAAATAGTACATACCTCCTTCTCTAACTCTGGCTTCACCAGTGAAGCATTGCCGGCCGCTTGGCCCGCCGTCCCGATAACGGCGACGCCAACAGCCACGTCGGCAAGGGTGGATGCTCCAGCATTTGCCATCGGCCTGTACTCGTTGCCGAATCACCCGCCGGTAGATCCGCCGCTTCCTCCACGACCGGCCCGATGCCGCCCGTCCCGATGGTGCTCGCACCAACGTGAAGGGTATCCACGGTGGTTGCCCTCGAAGCACCGACGCTCATGGTGGCCTCTTCAACGACCTCCTTCTCTCCACCCAAAGCGGCGGCCTTGCGCTTCTTCCCATCTTCCACGTCGCCAGCTCTTCCCCCGCCTTGCATCGCCACCGATTCTCCTGGATCAAGCGAGAAGAAACCTACCCTGGAGGCGAAGTGGCCGAGAGAGAGAGAGGTTTTTGGTAATTTTGGGAGTAGTGGGAGACTGGGAGGGGAACGGAGTGGGGGAATGGAGGATGCGGCCGTGGGAGAAGATGGCTTTATACGCGCCGACGCCTCCGCTTCCTCGCCACATCACGAAAACGACCCCTCAGTTTTCTACGTCTGATTTAAAAAAACGTCGGCCTAAATGTTTTTTTTCTTTATAGATCATTCCTCCCATCTACAATTTGGATTGCCCAAAGGAAAGTGGAAGAGATATCGAGAGCACTACCCAAATGAAAGTACAAGGGCCGTCGAGGGCGTTTCCTCCAACGAAACACACTATATACTATTATACCTCACCATGGGACGCCCCGTCGGACAACGAGTAACATTGCGATGAAACACAAATGTGCACGTGAGAAAATAAGAAATCGCAGCCACTTGGCCATAATATTGCTGTGATGGCAAGTGAATTACGCAAAAGGAAGTGAAAGAGATATTGAGAGCATTATTACCCACATGAGAGCACAAGGGATGGTTCAGATCATACGAGGGGCAGAAGGAGCCGTGGCATGGGAGCAAAGGGAGTAGCCAAAGGACGGTGCATGGACCATCAAGAACATTTTCTCCAACTCACGCCATCGGATGATGTTATAGCTCGACTGGATGGCCACCCAACCCGAATGCCCTCCCTTTACCACTACGGTGATGACATCGGCAAGAAGAGTAGAGCTCCGCTCCAAGCCTCTGATATTTAAGCCAAAACTTATGGTTCAAATTCTTATTGAATTATGCTATTTGTGCGATAGCACAACGCGGTAATTCGGGACTAAAATAAGAGAAACCCTATGGTTAGCCTTCGTCATTGCGCGATAGCGCAACGGGTCATCTAGTGGACGTAAGTGAGCCAAGAATCCCAAGATCCCAATTGTGGCGCCCAATAAGAAAAAGGAGATATCTATGGGGAAAGGATATGGAAGCAATTCCATGAAAGCAAAAAAACTACCAACTCTACAAAGTTGCAAGTGACCGAAACAGAGCTACTTTTCCATAGGTGGGCTACTATCCAACTTAAATGCAAAATAAAGATGAACGTATAAAGAACAACATGGAGATACAAGCCGAGAAACTGGCAATTGGGAGAAACAAGATTGCCATGGAGGTGGAAAATCTGAGGATTGACGTGGAATAGATTGAAACTGGCAAGATCAAAGTGGCATCGGAGGCGAATAAAATAAGTATTGTAATTTTTACCAAGGAGGCCTACATAAGGTTAGCTGACACAAGCATCATGGACCCGAAGGAGTCTTGGTATGAACTATATGCTATCTTTTGTTGATCATTCTGGTACTTACTGGAAGCTTAGAACGTTTAATTTTTATCTTGAACTTGATTTATACCTTTTGCATATTTTTGTACTTTTATGTGATAATGATTATGTCCTGAAGTTTTATTTTATGAAGAGTTGAAACGGATACAAGAAATTGTGAGAAAATAGCCAAAACGAATAATTGTTTGGTCTGTTTGGGGGTGCCCTTGGGCATACCATTGTCATTCTATAACGAGTTAATAGCATAAAACCACCATTTTACGGTTGAAATTTACTGAACACCACTACTTTATGTTTGCGGGACAAAAAACCACCATATTTTACCTGGTTTTTTACGGAGTGCGCTAAACGTGAATTGAACGTGAATTAACAGGGAAGTAGGACTCATTTGGCAAGATCAATTTGCTGAGGTGGATTGGGCCCCACTTGTCAGCCCAATTACAAAATTAAAATAACCAAATAATAATAATAAATAAAAATGTTCTTTCTCCTCCCCTCACGATAGGTTTTCGGCGCAATGAAAGATCTTGGCGGGGCTCGGTTTCTCGCCGTCGGCCAGCCCGCCGCCATACGCGCTACTCACCGCATCGCGCATGAAGGTCGGGTTGTGGGCACAGCTGTCGCTCCGCCGCCAACCGGAGGCTCGGGTAGCGGCCGCTGCTCACCGAGGATACGGACGGGACCTCCCTGTCGCGCCGCGCCCGATGAAGGAGGCCACGGGCAAGAGGACTCAAGGGAGGCGCCGCCTCGAGCCCAAACTCGGCCATGGCGGGGTTGACCCCGAGCGCCTGCAGCAGCACGACCGGGCTCTCCACCTTCCCCGTGCCCTCGTCCTCCTCCTCTCAAGCCGCAGGAGCCGCCTCTGCCTCCTCAATCTTGACGATGACGGTCGTTGGTCGGAGCCACGGATGGATGCTGGCGAGCACGGAGAGGCGGCGGCGGCGTGCGGGTTCGGAGGCGAGGCGCTTGGTGGCGGACGTGCACGACGGTGGACTGGTGCGTAGCGGCACGGCTGACGGGACGGTTTGGGAGATTTTTGTACAAATTTTTTGGAATTTTTTAATTGAACTATTATATATTATATGGATCCCTCTCCATCTCACATATAGCTTAGATTTGTGCTACATCATCACTTACAGCAGACCCCACCAGTCAGAAACCGGAAATTAAGTAACCACCTACACCTAAATACACTAGACTACATGCATGCATGTTGACTGTAATTTTGTTGTTCCTACCAAGTACAATTATGTACGATATATGTATGATGCATACGAGGAGCTGCACTTAATCATATGTAGTGGTTTGCTTGGTCTTGTCGAATTTGTGAAATTGCAATGTATGTACATATCTACCACATATTCAGTCATAGTCATAGAGAGCTAAGAGTAATTGGATTAACCACGACATAGGTGCTTCCCCTAAACTACACAATATGTTCACGACACCTGCCAATTGACTAGCATGGCAACATAAGAGACACAACTTCAAAATATTGAACCATCAAGCAATACTTTATCTCAACCAAATTTGCAATCCATTTTATGTAAATTGCACATGTCTAGTAGCGAAGTAGCGATGGTTGCAGATTACTGATGGTAAACATAGGATGCAAACACATACGCAAGTATGCAATAATAATTAGCTGCGGTCCCCCAAGCAAAAAAAAACATGGATGCTTATAACCTACTCTTCTTCATCTGCATTACCGATGCTTATAACCTACACTCAATACATGTGCTTACTACAACCCTCGGATTCTGAAACAAAGGAGTTTTCATCAAAATTAGCAACAAACAAAAAGTGCAAAACTCGAATGTGCGAGCAAAATATTACGTGCACTCCATATATAAAAGTCGAAAAATAAAATTAGTGTAGCTAACAAAGGCATTTATATCTCTTGCAGACTTATTTCTTGAGTAATGGTGTCTTTCTTAAGCAAGAAAAGGCATTTTCATGAAGCCCATCGTTGATAAGATCATGACAATCGTGTAGCTATACTGGGATACACACAATTATTTGTACTACACCGTGGTGTTGATTTGTGATAAAAGGAAACATTGCGTCAAAGGTTATTTGTGTACATGTGAGCCTCTTCATGGGTGGGTGATGGACATGTAGAGGAGTGACTTAATTCACCATGATTTAAATCTAGATGTATGCGAAGCAGTAGACAAATTATCTTGGTTTTTAAATAAGGACTGAAAAAACTTAAAACCTACCATATAGTCAAGATGATTCATTGACTTCATATTTGAACATGTTCGTTGATTGGGGGGATTTTAAAACCATATTTAAATTTGTTGGGTACATTAAGAATCACATTTTTCATGTATTTTTTTTTTACTTTGACCATATTTTAGCAAATCATATGTTATTAACATGCCAGACTCGGAGTATTGGATATATGTTTCTTCAGCACACACATGAGGGCCCTTTTTCATATATCATCATCACATTATTGCAAAGATGTTGTCATGCCATCTACTAGATATTAGAAAATTATGTGGCACTAGTGTCCAGCCATTCCAACAAGGGAAATTCAAGAAATAATTATACCTACAATACGCAACGCGAATGCACACTAGTAGAAAAATGGGCATCCATCTAAGCCATAAATACCGGTTCCCTTACCAACCGGTACTAAAGGGTGCATTAGTACCGGTTGCACTGCCCAGACCTTTAGTACCGGTTCGTAAGGACCTTTAATACCGGTTCGTGACACGAACCGGTACTAAAGGTCTATCCTTTAGTACCGGTTTTTCAGCTGACGTGAACCCTTTAGTACCGGTTCGTGTCACGAACCGGTACTAAAGATTTTTCTGCTCCCCCACGCAGCTCCACCCCCCCCCCCCGTGGATCGCCTTTTTTGACACTGTCAAATAGAAAAGAAAAAGATAGAAAATTCAAAAAATAAAATGTTTTCAGATTCTTGTATGTTATGTAACCTACTATTAGGGAAAATTAACAAATTTGAATTTTCACTTTTTTTGCAAAAAAGTTTTGAAAAATGGTAAAACCGCAATAACTTTTGCATACGACGTCGAAAAAAACGTATAATATATCAAAAAAATCCTGGGAAAAAGTTACATCCGATTTCACCTGGGTTTACCCGGTTAGCCAATTTTTAGATTCTCAAAATTCCAAATGAAAATATGAAAGCAGGAAGATTTTAGTTTTTTTCCAGAAATTTAGAAATTTATATATTTTTATTTTTTAAATTAAAATATTAATTATAAGATTTTTTGAGTCCTAACATATTACTATTACTTTTATCAAATTATAAGATTTTCAATTTTTCAAGTTTTAGGTTTTGCAAAAAATATTAATTTTTTTAAAAATAATTAAAAATAATAAAAATTAAAAAAGTTAATTTTATTTATTTATTCAACATTATTATTACATCATTACTTTTGTTTATTAAAAGAAGTATTTGAAATTCAAACGATAAAAAGTGTGACATCGACCAACATGTTAATAGGATTGATATGATACTACTATCACATACATGCGCGCGAAGCACTTGGAAGTGGAACGGGATGGAACTTGGAAGTTAAGCGTGCTAGTGCGGGAGTAGTGTGAGGATGGGTGACCGACCGGGAAGTTTGACTACGGGTAAGTAATTTGACTAGAGATTAAGTGTAGTTAGAGACTAACAGAAATACTAGTAATTCTGAAAAAAAATAAAAAAAAGAGGCCGTGAAAAAAAGGGTGTGAAAAATAATTAGAAAAAATGGAAAAAAAATTAAACGAAATAGGCTTTAATACCGGTTCGCGAACCGGTACCAAAGGTCTCCAGCCCCACGGGTTCCTCCGTGCCCACGTGGAACCGGTACTAAAGGTGGGAAGCTTTTAGTACCGGATAATTAGTACCGGTTCCAAAACTGGTACTAAAGGCCCTTTGGAACCGGTACTAAAGGGGGGTTTTTCTACTAGTGGCATGTTTATAGTCATTGTTTCATTCCTATCTATAGTACTAATGTGTACTAAGTATGTTTTTGTTGCATAGGAGATTGTATTTAACAAGTTGTAATGGTTTCTGTGGTGGTGACCTAGCTACCAACCTAGAGAGAGATGGTCACAGATAGATAGAGGAACAAGTAAATACTCCCTCGGTTCTTTTTTAGTCTACATTCTATAAATTTTAATACTAATTAGCAAGTCATTTAATACTACTAATTTGATATGTAAACAATCAATCCAAGCAACATTAAAAGTAATGGCATCCAATAGAGAGAGTAGGGTTGTTTCGTTTTTTTATTGATTATAAAACTAAAAGTAGACTAATATAGAACAAAACTTTAGTCTAACACTAGAATAAAAGAGAACGGAGGGTGTAATATCTACAAGTAATTGAAGTAGTTACACATTGGCGCACACACTAGAGCAGACAACATGTTCACAATGCCTACCAATGTAGTTGCATTCATGACAACACAACAAAACCAAGCTAAGAATATGGCAGCAACAAGCAACACATGATCTCAACCAAATTCACAATCATTTTGTGTAAACTAGACATGCCTGATAGTGAAGTAGTGACTTTTAACGAGTTGGATGGGAAACTTACAATTCAGACATAGCATACAAGACAGATAGCTACGATTATTATTTAGTGATGGTGTTAGAGGAAGACCTACATTGTTGGACTTCGTCATTTTCCAGTGGGAGATGAAAGACTTTTGTTCTGGATTTGTGTTTTTATCAAGGAGAAGCAAGGGTGTGGGCATGTATGTGTGATGATGAGTGCACAAGTAGGGCGTGGTCTAGTTGTCTTGGGAGCCTATGTGTGTGCACCCTTATATATGTTGGTAGCAACACCTCAACATATTAAAGACAACCTGAACTGGGTTGGCGTGGATGTTAGGTGAGAGAGGATAATTGATCGAGCGGGGGGGGGGGGGGGTAGAGTAGAGAGCGGTGGACATATAAAACGGAGAGAGGCCCGCCTTTACAAGTTTTATATCAACTACTAAGTGCCCGGGCCAGCTGCAGGCGTCAAGCACGCAACTCTGACTGGTTATCTTGTCTTTCAGAATACCCATGATCGGGGCAGGAGCTTTTTTTTTTGTTTTCCTTAGAGTTGCTAAATCCTCGGGTGATACACGAGGATTTAATTAGCGCTTGTTTTACGCCACATTTTCTTAGAAAAAAGTGGTTTGCAGTACATGTGTTAAAATAAGTCTTCGACTAATAGTACCTAAAAGGGGCACCCACAGTTTTAGAGCATTCTAGAGCAACAGAGTCTAGCCTACATAAGTCAAGTTAGCAGGCGTAACGAGCAAGGTAGGGCCTCTTTAGGCTAGAGAGGTAGACCACTTTATCCAAAAGAGAGAGTAAAGATCTAGCGGAGTGGGAAGAGAAGGTTATCGCAAAGTGGAGCCCCACTTCTCATCCGTTCATGAGTTTACTTCACTTGTCTTGTCTATGTTTTCCAAACTTGTTCTTTTCCTTTATCCGGAAATTGGCATTACCTTTTCTAGATTTAGAGTGAAAGTATAAGGCAAAGATAGTCATATGAAAGAAAATGGAACTAGTTGTGGTCATTCCTATAGTTTTGGAAGGGGGGTGGGGAAGGCCAATAGGCCGATCCTCATCGAGGAAAACCTTTTGAGTTCCCTCGAACTGAGCTAATTCACAAATTTACAATTTTTATATCCAAAGTTTAGTCCTACCTACAATAGAATATTTATTACTCCAATCTATGCATGGTTGGCGCATATAACTAACTTATTGAATGTGTTTATTATGGTCCTCAAGGGCCTCGTCGTCAAAACTAGCAACATGTTGAAATGCGCACAATTCTAATGTGTGAGCGAAAAATTACATGAGCCCCATCCAAGCTTGCATATTAATTGTTTTTTCTAGCAAAGAAGTCTCTATATGTTGCTGTTTTTTTTCTACAACATTATTTTTTTAGCAAGCAAAGGATCCTTTGTAATAGTCTGTGGATGATGATCATGAAAAACATGTATCCTACGGCTAGAAAATTGGTATGTTCTTTTCTGCTAAGAGGAAAAATGGTATCAAAGGTATATGTGTATAGATGAGAGCCTCTTGATGGGAGGGTGATGGAGTTTTAGGGTCGGCACTTACTCATTTCTTTCGACATGGGAACGAAGCCCCAGCCTCTACATTAAAGCGATGCATAAGATCTTTATTTAGAATTTATTCAACAGTGATATGCATGGGTTGTCACTTACTCATTAGAACTTACATATTCATGCATGCGAAAATAATTACTGGCAATACGTAATGCATGTCTCGGGCGTACTGCATACATAAAAAATGATTAATAAATTTGTTACTTTAAGAAATGAATTCATTGGTGACCATATTATTGAGAAATAATGACTAATAAATAATAATACCTAATGATGCGTCGAGGGTCTTATTATGCACGTATTAATTATTTTACTTTTAACCATATTTGGCAATTTTGTTTTCAGTTTGTTTTTCCGACTTGCAAATTTCTTTTAGAATATGTTTGCAATATTGCATGGATTTTTAGTACGAAAAGGAGCACAAATTTTTTGAACAAAAAGCAGCAAATTTGATGCCGTCGGTTAGGTTAATGTTGATCACGGGTGAATTTAATGACTACTCCCTAGGAAGACAATGTAGTGATGTCCGCACGTGCTTTGACGAGCACGAAACAGCCATGTTGTAACACATGTGCGTGTGTTGTCCTTGTTAAAATCTGTGCCGCCCCGAACGGCTCTAGCCACCCCCAAACATTGGTTGTTCCGGTCATGCCACCATGTATCATCATGTTGCGGTGATGTGTCAAATTCATTATACTATGTCGTCGCTCTCTACCGGCCATGCTATATGCACCATCTGCCACACCTACTTTTTGTTGAGTCAGCGTGCCGCCGCACCCTTGTTGCCAACCCCATGTTGTCGTCGTCTGCATTGTCCATATATCGCCACGTTGTTGCTGATGTCTCATCACTGAGGTACCGATGATACAGGCTATGCAAATCGCGCGCTCCACGACTTCCCGTGCTCGTGACCTCCGCCACCGGTCAACTTGTGCCCTTGCGTTGCCTCGCCCTCCCCATTTACGCATGAGTTCATTCCTGCGGATATATTTTGAGTGTAAGTTCATGATAATGATATTGTTGTTTTTCACTATAAGTGCGTATTTTTAGGTTTAAAATAGCCTCTAGAATATGGTTTAGGGGCCAATTCTCACATTTAAGAACCCCTAACGCGTCACTTCGATGAACATTATTTTAATATATGTCTTAGTGATGTACATCAATTGCTTCATGAGTCATACTCCCTCCGTATCGGTTTAACAGGCGCGCACGTAGTTTAAGAGTTTTCTTTGACCGTTATTTTGATCAATAAAATATAGAATATATGTTGGAAACCTTGTTTCAATACGAATCTAATGGTATAGATTTTGTAGACATATAATTTATATTTTGTTGACTAAATTATTGGTCAAACTTTGACTTAAACTGTGTGCTCGCATGTTAAACTGATACGGAGGAAGTAGTTAGCATGTTAAAATATTGGAAATACATTGTTAAAAAATAAGGTGTATCATTAAAACATTTAGGTCATGGATTACATGTTGTAACCTCAGGAGAGTGGCATAACTTACAGATTTCCGGAATCATTAACCTGTAGTTCACCGAGCAAGCACATAAGGGGCTAAACTACCCCACCTAGGCATCCGGCGTGCAGATCTTCCTCAAGTATAAGCAAGTTCATATGGAAGCTGGTACAAAACCACCACCACTCCTGAGTAGAACACCCATGTGCTTCACTTTCTTCACCTCTATATATGTAGTATTCTGCAAAATGAGTACATGACTCAAAAATCTCGTGGGCTTACCTACCAGTTCCATTTGACAAAGGTCAAAGGAGAGGGTCGTATTGATATTGTCGCTATCCTCAACCCTGCTCTGAAGCACTTTGTGTGCATGAGAACAACGGTTTTCGCCACCATCAAAGGGGACAACCCAAGCGCATCCACCAAACTCATGTATAGCTTCTCCCGACCTCCCATCGACACCGGAGGAAGCATTGCGCTGACGCAGACAAAAACCCGAAGAATAGAATTGCCGAAATTGTTGATGTCGCCTTTGCGACGACACCATGAAAGCCTAGCTCCCCCTGTTCGACGCAATTTTGTACAAGCTGTGGCAGTATTTTACAGCTTAGCAAATTGGCACAGGGAAAGAAAAGAAAATGAGATTTAGTACATGAGCCTATTGATTTGTGCGTAACGTAAACTTGGTCTAAGCAAGCAAGATGTGTACATGTATCATGTATGGAGCTGATCATTGGATTGATACATGGAGCTAGTAAATCAGTCGAGCCATCAGCAATACATGGGCATGGGTCACGTTCGGGCAGCTATAAAATACACAAGCGCCTAAGCAGATGAGTATACGTACGTACACGTACGTACGCCCGGTACGTGCGCAGGATAATATTGCGGATCGGTTTGCCTTTCGCCACATTTGGCCGGCCGCGATTTTCGTCAAAGGGTTGGCGCGTGCGTGCGCGCGATGATTGGATAAGCATCAACCAGAACAAATCCCGAAGAATGGGCAGCCCATCGTCATCCATCCGGCAGCGCCCGCTGCCTATAAAAAGGACCGAACATGACGAAGACGGGGGAGGAGGAGAACCCTGACCAGCCGGAGGCAGGACGCACGAAGCTCTCGTCCCTGAAGACGCAGCAGCCGGAGGCGCAGCTCGGAAGACACACCACGGAGGCCTGAAGATCGAGACACACAACCCTCTCTCGCATACCAATCCAGCAACACAAACAACTAGCCAGAATCACACATCCATCCATCAAACACATACGGCCGGAGATCACCGATCAGAAGCAAAGAAGAGACACCAACCATGGAGGAGAAGATGACGGTTCCTAACGGTGAGAACAATGGTTGACTCTCTGTCTCTTCTTCTCTCTTAGCATGCATACCACACCGTGGCGCACAGGGCTGGTGTGGACGACGACCGTGGTGAAGCTGCCGGCGTGTAGCCCGGCGACATCGTCAACTCCTCTAGCTACGCCTAAGGACACGGCGTCATGGTGGCCGGGCTGCCGACGTGTAGCCCGGCGACATCGTCAACTCCGCGAGCGATGCCCAAGGACATGGTGTCATGGTGGCGGGGCTGCTGACGTGTAGCCCGGCGACATCGTCAACTCCGCGAGCGACGCCCAAGGTCATGGTGGCGGGGCTGCCGACGTGTAGCCCGGCGACATCCTCATCTCCGCGAACGACGTCCAAGGCGACGATGTCATGGTGGCGGGTTGCCGGCGTGTAGCCCGGCGACATCCTTATCTCCGCAAGGCATAACGATGGACCTAGTGTCAGCGGTTGCCGGCGTGGAGCGCGGTGCCCTCTCCACTCCCGCGAGCCACGATGACGACGTCAAGGCTGCCGGCGCACGGCGCGACGCCATCCCCACCACCGGCGAGGCGCGGCGACGACATCCTTGTCGGGGCTGCTGGCGTGCAGCGCGACGCCATCTCCACCACCGGCGAGGCGCGGCGACGACATTCGTGCCAGGGCTGCCGGCGTGCAGCGCGGCGCCATCTCCACCACTCGTGAGGAGCGATGATGACGCCCGTGAGGGAGGCTGCCGGCGTGCAGCGCGACGCCCCCTCCACGACGCTCCCGAGGCGCGACGATAATGGGCATGCCGGCGCACAGCACGGCGCCGTATTCACCATCCATAAGGCGCGACGACAACGAGTCTGTGCCACGCTTGCTGGTGGGGAGCGTGGCGCCATCTCCATCATACTGCGAGGCGCGATGACAAGTGCGTGCCCAGCATGACGGCGTGCAGCCTGTCATCATCTCCACCACGCACGTCGACGAAGCCGGCCATCTAGGCATGCAGAGCGGCAGCTTCTCCACCATACCCAAGATGCGCGACGAGGCTGCCGGCATGCAGCGCGGCGCCATCTACACCACTCCTGCAAGCCGCGACGATGATGTTGGCGATGAGGCTGACGACGTACCGCGGCGCCATCAACACCACACCCACAAGTCGCGACGACGACGTCCGCGAGGAGGCTGGCGCCATCAACACACCCACAAGCCGCGACGGCGGCGTCCGTGACGAGGCTGCCGGCGTACAGCGCGGCGCCATCAACACCACCACAAGCCGCGATGACGATGTCCGCGAGGGGGCTGCCGGCGTGCAGCGCGACGCCATCACCACACCCGTGAGGCGCTACGACGACGTCTGCGACGAGGCTGCAGGCGGGTAGCGCGGCGCCATCAACTCCATGGCACACGCGAGGCGCGACGACGATGTACGCGACGAGGCTGCCGGCGCGTAGCATGGCGCCATCAACACCACACCCGTGAGGCGCGACAACGACGTCTGTGACGAGGCTGCCGGCGTGTAGCGCGGCGCCATCAACTCCATGTCACACGCGAGGCGCGACGACGACGTCCGCGGCGAGGCTGCCGGCGCGTAGCATGGCGCCATCGACACCACACCCGCGAGGCGCGACGACGACGTCCGCGACGAGGCTGCCGGCGTGTAAAATGGCACCATCAACATCACATCCATGAAGCGCGGCGACGATGTCCGTGCCGAGGCTTCCGGCGTGTAGCGCGACGCCATCACCACCACACTTATGGGGCGTGACGACAACGCCCGGGATTGTCGGCGTGCAGCACGACGCCATCTTCAACTCTACACCGTGCCATCGACGACGATGTCGGGGCTGCCGGCGTACAGCCCGGCGCCATCCGCCATGACGAGAATGACACCCGTGAAGCGCAGCGCCCTCTCCACGACGCCCACGGGGCGCGACGACGACATCCATGCAAGGCATGCCGGCGCGCAGAGCGGCACCATCTACACCATTCGAAGCGAGGCGAGACGACACCTTTGAGACCACCTCTCCACGAGTCCGTGAGACGGTGTCCTTGTCTACGCCAACGGTCATAAACTTGGCGTTGGGCCAAGACGAGGCACCGACCACTTCGGACATGCCGACTTGTGCGTGTGCGTTGGTTTCACACCGACGCCGATCTCCATCGACAACTTTACTCTCGCGAGGCATACCCCTTGCACACCCCGACGAGTTGTGGTCGTCGAGAAGTCCCAGCTGAGCGGACACATGCTATTCCAACTACGTCAACACCGTCAAGACCGACGAGGCAAGACGGCGAGGGTGGGCGTGGCCGGAGCAAAGGCCACGCTACTTGCGGCGCGTGTACCGACGAGGACACGGGCTCTGCCGCCTCCCACACACCACCACCACATCATGCATTGAGAACGCGAAGCGAAGACGACGAAGACGACCACACAGCTTAATCGGAGGTGTCCCGCGGCGTAACCCGCGGGAGTAATTAACCGGGTGCCTTCCGAGGCCCCGGGAACCAGGAGATCGCAATCGCCATAGTCAGGCTGGCCGTGCGAGCACAGAGCGCTTTGTATTCGGGAACTTGAACTTTATTTCTCCAAGAGAGATTAATAAAATGCATGCTTCCCTATCTTTTTCTCGTGTACTACGGTACACTGGCACGCCCACATTTCTTTTATTTTACCCCGGCGCATGAGAGAAACACGCTACCATCGTCCCTCTCAATGTAGCGTGTCTGTCTTTCACAGACGTTTTTCTCGTGTCAAACAAATTGGCACGCCCGGTGGGACATGGTTCTCCTCCCATCTTTGCTTCGTTGTGGTCATCAAAGTCATCTTCGCCAGTTCATCCAATCCACACAACATCCGGCATGAGAAGCCACCAGCGTGGAGTTCCGCTGATCAAGAATCTTCTTCATGTTGGGGGACTCTCCTGCACCAACGCCTCGGAGCCTTGGGTGATCCACTTTGGAGCCATGCTGCCGTCCATGGTCGTCATCACGCATGATGCCAAGACGTACATGCACTAGGTCCAGGAGCAAACGCAGTTCCAAACTGCGCAATCCAAAAAGGCACAAAGGCGGGCATCCGCCACGGCACGGAAGGAGCGCTGCGAGCTATTGCTCGAAGCACGCGCCCTGTTGAAGGAGTCAACGATGGCCGGCATCAAGGGCGACGTGGAGGCCTTTCAGCGCCCCCATGCCAAGACCATCAGCAAGAGGGCGGGTGCGGCATCACTTTGCGCCCCTACGCCGACTTTGCGAACCAAAGTCGAGCTCCTCAAAGGCTTGGAGGATGCTTCGCAGGATTTGCGGAGGCTCGTGACGAACACACGTACGTCCGCTAGCCCGCATCCACTGCGCAACTATAGGAGGAAGTACCGCAAGGTACAACGACTCCACCAACAAATGAGCTCTCGCATTGCTCAGAATGCGGTGCTAGACAAGGATTGGTCCTTCGGCGCCAAGGACCTCGCAGACAAGGTGCTCGCCTGTGACTTGCTCCCTGACAAAAGAGCGAGCGAGTCATCAAGAGTCAAGGAGGTGGTGGGACGACCCATAATGAAGGAGTTTTGGAAACGGTGCTCTTGCAAAGAGCCTATTCTGCCAGACTATACAACCTACACCAACTCCGAAGATGCTCGGGGAGGCATGTGCGCACCATGCTTCCACACTTTGATGATCAACGACCAGCCCATCCGCAACGACAACAGGTTCACCGTTATTCGGAGCGAGGCGCCTGGACCATGCGGAGAGGACCTACGGTAGGAGTTCCATCGGCTACAGAAGCATATGGACCATATCCAAAGGCGGCTCCATGAGCAAGGAGCGCCAAGTTCTTCATCAGCGGAAGCTGGGGGGAAGGAGCAGGTGCCATACCCCTAGCCATCGTCCTCAACATGAACGCCAAACTTTGGGTCCTCGGCGACAAGCTTCACCCACCTGATATGTTCAATGGGGGCATCCTAACATGCCCCCACGTTGGAACCAGTCGTCACGTCACCAAGAGGACGGGAGGAACCCTCGTCCCACTCTACATGGAGACCTCGGGATCCTCCACGAGCTCCACTTCTTCCTCGACCTTCATCACCTGCTAGGCATGGGACCAACTTCAGGTGCAACCTTTGAGGGAAGCACCCACCCCATCCATGAGGCGAACTGCACCACCACATCCACCTACGGCCTTGGTGCCTCCAGGAACCCATGGGGCTCCCACACGCCGAAGAAACCGCCGAGTTCTATACAAAGAACTTGAGGACTTGGTGCTTTTGGAGCCGCAGGAACCCCAGGCATAGAAGCTCTTCCTCGACTACGCAAGAATACTACAAGCCATCCTTCCCGGTGGGGATTGGGAGTTCTGCTCCAATCTTGCTGGGGGCAGGTTTTTCTACACCTGCCCCGATAGCCCCATTGCTTCTGAAGGCGAGGTTCCCACCATCGACGCCAATAACGTTGAGGTGTCCCATGAAGTCTGAAGACGTTGATCGTCAGCAGTAATGCGCCATCAACCACCACGCTACGGGTGCGCAACGCTCCAAAGGAGGAATGTGTACCCATACAAGGTAGCGTGGTTAGAAGAAGAATCACGGAGATAGAAGAGGCCGCAAGGGGAGCTCGAGACATGCAGCCCCCATCCCTCTACGTATTCGTGGCTTCTCCATTGGAGAAGAGGCTTCATCAACAATGAAGGCCGAGCCCAAGGTGGCTCGCCCTGCTGGAGAAGGCTGGGTTTACCCTTCGGCGAAACAACAGGATCCCTCCGCCCCCTGCAGTGTGCGAGGCGTGGTGGAGGCAATCCGAGGATCTCATCAAGAAGAGGCACAAGGCTCGACCCAAGTTCGGGCTCGGTTACATCGACCTTGGCGACTCCGACGATGAAGAAGAGGGGCCATCCTACGTCCCACGAGGTACGTGCCATGCTACGTCGTCTCTTCAGGAGACGACACCGAACCTTCACGTCGCGGTCTTCATCGACGAAACTACAACGACAACGACCAAACCGAGGTGGGGGAGCTTGACTCGACATCAGCCCCGCAAGAGCTAGAAGACGGTGGGCAGCCCACAATCGACGAGCTCGTGGAGGTCAACCTTGGGACAGAGGATGATCCACGCCCCACTTTCGTTAGCGCCACGCTAACGGAAGAGGAGCGTGAAGGCTATCGAAGCTTCTTGATGGAATATCGAGATTGCTTTGCCTGGAACTACAAGGAGATGCCGGGGCTGGACCCTCGTGTTGCCACTCACAAGCTGGCGATTGATCCACATCATCGACCGGTCAAGCAGCCTCCACGGCGCTTACGACCTGAATTTGAAGACCAAGTCATCGCCGAGGTAGATAAACTTATCCTTGCAGGTTTCATCAAGGAGGCCAAATACACTCGGTGGCTCGCAAACATCGTGCCCGTAGAGAAGAAGAACGGCCAGGTGCGGGTCTGCCAGGACTTTCGCGACCTAAACCGAGCATGCCCCAAGGACGATTTTCCCTTGCCGATCACGGAGATGGTCGTCGACTCCACCACGGGTCATGGCGCACTGTCCTTCATGGATGGTTCGTCCGGCTACAACCAAATCAAGATGGACCCAGATGACGCCATCGACACCACCTTTAGGACCCCGAAGGGCATCTTCTACTACACCGTCATGGCGTTCGGCTTGAAGAATGCTGGTGCAACGTACCAACGGGCCATGACGTACATACTCGGAGACCTCATCCATCATTCGGTGGAATGCTACATCGACGACATGGTGGTCAAGACCAAAGAACGCCAAGATCACAAGGAGGACCTGCGGGTTGTCTTTGAGCGTCTACGTCAACACCAGCTCAAGATGAACCCGTTGAAATGTGCCTTCGCCGTTAAATCAGGGCTCTTCCTCGGCTTTTTCGTGCACCACCGAGGCATAGAGATCGAGCCCAAGAAGATCAAGGCCATCCTCAACATGCCACCACCCTGCAATCTCAAGGAGTTGCGGGCCTTGCAGGGGAAGCTAGCATACATTCGCCGTTTCATCAACCTCTCCGGACGCATTCAGCCCTTCTCAAGCCTTATGAAGAAAGGAGCTCCATTCGTATGGGATGAAGCTTGTCAAAGAGGCTTCGACGACATCAAGAGGTACTTGCTTAGTCCACCCGTCTTGGCAGCTCCCGTAAAGGGCGCCCCCTTATTCACGTACATTGCGGCGTAGCACTGCTTCGATAGGCGCTCTACTCGCTCGACGCACAATGATGAAGGGAAGGAGGTGGCTTGCTACTACCTAAGCCTCACCATGGTGGGTACTGAGCGGAACTACTCTCCAATAGAGAAGTTATGCTTGGCGCTAATTTTCTCCTTGAAGAAGTTGAGACACTACATGCTAGCGCTACAAATCCAGCTCGTTGCAAGAGCGGACCCTATAAGAAAGCGATCAAGGGGCAAGCCTTGGCAGATTTCCTTGCAGCGCACCCCATCCCCGAGGACTCTCCACTCATCACCAACCTCCCCGATGAGGAGGTGTTCACCGCTGAGCTCGAAGGTCCATGGGAACTCTACTTCGATGGTGCTTCCCGCACGGAGGTCGACCCCGATGGAACTCCTAGGTGGAGAGCGGGGGCAGGACTGGTGTTCAAGACACCACAAGGAGGGGTGATGTACCACTCATTCTCCCTCCTCAAGGAAGAGTGCTCCAACAACGAGGCTGAGTACGAGGCACTCATCTTCGGCCTTCTCCTAGCGCTCTCCATGGAAGTCCGTTCCTTACGGGCCTATGGGGATTCTCAACTCATCGTTCGGCAAGTCAACGACATCTACGAGGTACGCAAGCCTGAACTGGTGCCGTACTACAACGCGGCCCGGAAGCTCATGGAGAAATTTCAACAAGTCGAAGTGCTCCATGTTCCGCGAAGCAGGAATGCACCTGCCGATGCATTGGCGAAACTGGCATCAGCGCTGGTTCTCCCAAGTGACAAATCCACGCATGTGACGGTTGAATAACGGTGGCTTCTTCCCGCTGTCTTGGAGCTCGTCCCGGAGGAAGGCGAAGTCAATACCATCACGACAAACGCCGTGGAGGAGGACGAGTGGCTGCAACCCTTCCTCGACTACTTCAAGCACGGCAGCCTCCCCGACGACCCCGTCAAGAGGCGCCAACTGCAACAACGACTCCCATCCTATGTCTATAAGGCCGGCGTCTTGTACAGACGGTCTCATGGGCAGGAGATTTTACTTCGGTGCGTAAACCGAGGTGAAGCTGAGAAGATCCTGCAGGAGATGCACCACGGAGTCTGCGGTGGCCACCAAGGCGGGGCCAAAATGTACCATGGCATACGCCTAGCTGGGTACTATTGGCCCGGCATCATGACCGACAGTCTCCGGGTGGCCAAGTCATGCCACGGTTGCCAAATCCATGGCGACTTCAAGCATCAGCCGCCGGCGCCTCTACACCCCACCATTCCCGCATGGCCATTCGATGCTTGGGGCATCGACGTCATCGGCCCTATTGACCCACCATCTTCCGGGGGACATCGCTTCATCCTTGCAGCGACCGACTACTTCTCCAAGTGGGCAGAGGCTGTCCCGCTGCGGGAGGTGAAGAGCGACAACGTCATCAACTTCCTAGAGCGAAATATCATATATCGCTTTGGGATTCCACACCGCATCACCTCTGACAACGCCAAGGCTTTCAAGTCCAATAAGATGCACAGGTTCATGGCGAAGTACAAGATCAAGTGGAACTACTCCACCGGCTACTACCCTCAAGCAAACGGAGCCATTGAAGACTTCAACAAGACGCTTGGCAAGATACTCAAGAAGACGGTGACAAGACATAGAAGAGACTGGCCTGACCGTCTCTTCGAGTATTTATGGGCGTACCGCGTTACGGTCCGTACCCCAACTCAAGCTACTCCCTACTCCCTGGTCTATGGGAGTGAAGCGGTTCTTCCATTGGAGGTCCAGCTACCCTCTCTACGGGTGGCTATCCAGGACGAACTCACCAAAGACGAACAGGTACACTTGCGGTTTCAGGAGCTTGACGCCCTGGAAGAGGAGCGACTTCATGCCCTACAAAATCTGGAACTTTATCGCCAGAACATGGTGAGAGCTTATGACAAGCTCGTCAAGCGGCGCGTCTTCCGGAAAGGCGAGCTGGTCCTTGTGCTCAGGCGCCCCATCGTCGTCACACACAAGACGAAGGGGAAGTTCGAACCTAAGTGGGAAGGACCATACGCCATCGAGCAAGTCTACGACGGGGGTGCATACCAGCTGGTCGATCCCCAGGGAGCCCGGCCCATGCCTCCAATCAATGGAAGGTTCCTCAAAAAATATTTCTGCTAAACATTTGCCTCTTCCATTGCCTTTTTTTTTGTTTTTTAATAATGGGGAATCCTCTGTCGGCTCGATCTATGGTGCATTCTTATATGCATGGCGTGGATATTTATTTTCCCCATTTTAAAACGGACCATGTCCAACAACAACAAAAAACTGGCTTTCCCCCAACACACCATGCTTGTGATTGAAGATTTGGCCACCCTGGGGCTTGTCGGAGGGTGGCACAATGTGTCAAGCTGCAAGTTGAGCGGCTCTTACACCCATAAAGCACGACACGTACCAAGTGTATGCTTCCGGAGGCAGTAGAGAAGATTACTTGGGCACTTCATCGTTCTGAGGCTCCACGCCCCGTGCTTCCCGGCGTGCCACTCTCTCACAGAGGCTCACGCTCCGGGGAAGACCTTAGGAGAAAGATCATAAAAGGCCCGCCCAACTCAGCACAAGTTGGACTAGGTGTGGAGCCACGTGACAACCCTGGGGCGTGCCACCATAAGCTCCAGATAAAGTGCCGGAGGGTTTCGTAGTCCACCAAGGTGAATGGTTGCCTTCCAAGTTCTCAAGATGGGTCCCCAAGAAAGCGAAGAAGAGTCCCAAAAGTTCAAGCAGAGAAGAATTACAAAGAAGCTCAAGCAAACAAAAACTCCAAAAGAAATACAAGCAATCTCATGAAGTCCATGGTCATTCAAATGTCCCGTACAAGCAGCCCTCACAAGATGGCAAACATCCAGAAAATCCAAGAATCAAGTATAAAGGTCCCGAAGATCGAGGGAACCATTGAAAGAAGGCGGAAGGTAGCTGTTCACCACCCCTCAAGAAGGCATGGAAACTCTCAAGCCATCGCCCCAAAGCCATTCAGCCCCGTCCTACCATGCCCAAGCCTCTGGATCCGTGGGGCATCATGCTGGAGGCATGCTGAGCTGTGGGGTCCCTCGGTACCATGATGGGCTAGGGTATGACTCTCTACTGCCTCTCGGAAGCATCTCCGAATACGGCGCCTCCACACACACTTGCACGCGAGGACAAGATATAATCGTCATGGTCTTTCGACGGTTCCCAATGACAAGTCCTTCGGCGGCCTTCTCGGATATCACACATATAGCTAGTGTATAACGGGAAAGCCAACATTTAAAAAAAAATCCCAAACCAAAACCATGTTTTTTTTTACTCTCTACCTTGCTTCGTGTTTCCTTTCTCTTGTTTCCTCGAACCCGAGAAAGTACAGGAACACGCTTTCACGAGTTGAGTTACGACTCGGCGCCCATGATGATGGACTCGCCACGACCGTCAAATGTCTACACCGACCTACTTCGGCAATACCGGGACGGTGTTGACGCCGATGACTTTCCGACGGCACATCTACATCAACAAATGAAGATACGGGAGCAGTGCAGCGCGCCAGTGCGGCTAGTGCGAATCTGTGAAACCCTTCAATCTAGTCGGCTGGCACCATGATGGCTACATGGTCCCGGATGGATTGATAAAATTTCTCCACGACACGGCATGTTATTTCACCGTGGAATGGAGATGAAGGAAGACTAGCCGGTTGGTTGGCATCGCACACGATCCCAACCGGTCTTCTTCAAAATATGTAAGCGGACGTACCTTCCCGCACCAATCTACATCAACACTCGGCTCTCGCGACCGTGCCTCTACATCGACACCTGGCAGCTGCGACACTGCCTCTACGTCAAGCTCGACGCTCGCGACACGGCCTCTACACCAACACTCGGCACTCGCGACACTGCATCTACACCAACACTTGGCAATCACGACACCGCCCCTACGTCAGCTGGAAAATCATCTGTATCAACCACCCGACCCTTAGCGGTGCATCAAAGTATGTTGCAGGCTGCACAAATATTTGTTGCGCCGAGAGTTCCACCAAGCCGACGCCGACTCGCTTCGCGTGCGACCTCACCTTGGTGGGGGGCATTTGTTCGACGCAATTTTGTACAAGCTGTGGCAGTATTTTACAGCTTAGCAAATTGGCACAGGGAAAGAAAAGAAAATGAGATTTAGTACATGAGCCTATTGATTTGTGCGTAACGTAAACTTGGTCTAAGCAAGCAAGATGTGTACATGTATCATGTATGGAGCTGATCATTGGATTGATACATGGAGCTAGTAAATCAGTCGAGCCATCAGCAATACATGGGCATGGGTCACGTTCGGGCAGCTATAAAATACACAAGCGCCTAAGCAGATGAGTATACGTACGTACACGTACGTACGCCCGGTACGTGCGCAGGATAATATTGCGGATCGGTTTGCCTTTCGCCACATTTGGCCGGCCGCGATTTTCGTCAAAGGGTTGGCGCGTGCGTGCGCGCGATGATTGGATAAGCATCAACCAGAACAAATCCCGAAGAATGGGCAGCCCATCGTCATCCATCCGGCAGCGCCCGCTGCCTATAAAAAGGACCGAACATGACGAAGACGGGGAGGAGGAGAACCCTGACCAGCCGGAGGCAGGACGCACGAAGCTCTCGTCCCTGAAGACGCAGCAGCCGGAGGCGCAGCTCGGAAGACACACCACGGAGGCCTGAAGATCGAGACACACAACCCTCTCTCGCATACCAATCCAGCAACACAAACAACTAGCCAGAATCACACATCCATCCATCAAACACATACGGCCGGAGATCACCGATCAGAAGCAAAGAAGAGACACCAACCATGGAGGAGAAGATGACGGTTCCTAACGGTGAGAACAATGGTTGACTCTCTGTCTCTTCTTCTCTCTTAGCATGCATACCACACCGTGGCGCACAGGGCTGGTGTGGACGACGACCGTGGTGAAGCTGCCGGCGTGTAGCCCGGCGACATCGTCAACTCCTCTAGCTACGCCTAAGGACACGGCGTCATGGTGGCCGGGCTGCCGACGTGTAGCCCGGCGACATCGTCAACTCCGCGAGCGATGCCCAAGGACATGGTGTCATGGTGGCGGGGCTGCTGACGTGTAGCCCGGCGACATCGTCAACTCCGCGAGCGACGCCCAAGGTCATGGTGGCGGGGCTGCCGACGTGTAGCCCGGCGACATCCTCATCTCCGCGAACGACGTCCAAGGCGACGATGTCATGGTGGCGGGTTGCCGGCGTGTAGCCCGGCGACATCCTTATCTCCGCAAGGCATAACGATGGACCTAGTGTCAGCGGTTGCCGGCGTGGAGCGCGGTGCCCTCTCCACTCCCGCGAGCCACGATGACGACGTCAAGGCTGCCGGCGCGCGGCGCGACGCCATCCCCACCACCGGCGAGGCGCGGCGACGACATCCTTGTCGGGGCTGCTGGCGTGCAGCGCGACGCCATCTCCACCACCGGCGAGGCGCGGCGACGACATTCGTGCCAGGGCTGCCGGCGTGCAGCGCGGCGCCATCTCCACCACTCGTGAGGAGCGATGATGACGCCCGTGAGGGAGGCTGCCGGCGTGCAGCGCGACGCCCCCTCCACGACGCTCCCGAGGCGCGACGATGATGGGCATGCCGGCGCACAGCACGGCGCCGTATTCACCATCCATAAGGCGCGACGACAACGAGTTTGTGCCACGCTTGCTGGTGGGGAGCGTGGCGCCATCTCCATCATACTGCGAGGCGCGATGACGAGTGCGTGCCCAGCATGACGGCGTGCAGCCTGTCATCATCTCCACCACGCACGTCGACGAAGCCGGCCATCTAGGCATGCAGAGCGGCATCTTCTCCACCATACCCACGATGCGCGACGAGGCTGCCGGCATGCAGCGCGGCGCCATCGACACCACTCCTGCAAGCCGCGACGATGACGTCGGCGATGAGGCTGACGACGTACCGCGGTGCCATCAACACCACACCCACAAGTCGCGACGACGACGTCCGCGAGGAGGCTGGCGCCATGAACACACCCACAAGCCGCGACGGCGGCGTCCGTGACGAGGCTGCCGGCGTACAGCGCGGCGCCATCAACACCACCACAAGCCGCGATGACGATGTCCGCGAGGGGGCTGCCGGCGTGCAGCGCGACGCCATCACCACACCCGTGAGGCGCTACGACGACGTCCGCGACGAGGCTGCAGGCGGGTAGCGCGGCGCCATCAACTCCATGGCACACGCGAGGCGCGACGACGATGTACGCGACGAGGCTGCCGGCGCGTAGCATGGCGCCATCAACACCACACCCGTGAGGCGCGACAACGACGTCTGTGACGAGGCTGCCGGCGTGTAGCGCGGCGCCATCAACTCCATGTCACACGCGAGGCGCGACGACGACGTCCGCGGCGAGGCTGCCAGCGCGTAGCATGGCGCCATCGACACCACACCCTCGAGGCGCGACGACGACGTCCGCGACGAGGCTGCCGGCGTGTAAAATGGCACCATCAACATCACATACATGAAGCGCGGCGACGATGTCCGTGCCGAGGCTTCCGGCGTGTAGCGCGACGCCATCACCACCACACTTATGGGGCGTGACGACAACGCCCGGGATTGTCGGCGTGCAGCACGACGCCATCTTCAACTCTACACCGTGCCATCGACGACGATGTCGGGGCTGCCGGCGTACAGCCCGGCGCCATCCGCCATGACGAGAATGACACCCGTGAAGCGCAGCGCCCTCTCCACGACGCCCACGGGGCGCGACGACGACATCCATCAAGGCATGCCGGCGCGCAGAGCGGCACCATCTACACCATTCGAAGCGAGGCGAGACGACACCTTTGAGACCACCTCTCCACGAGTCCGTGAGACGGTGTCCTTGTCTACGCCAACGGTCATAAACTTGGCGTTGGGCCAAGACGAGGCACCGACCACTTCGGACATGCCGACTTGTGCGTGTGCGTTGGTTTCACACCGACGCCGATCTCCATCGACAACTTTACTCTCGCGAGGCATACCCCTTGCACACCCCGACGAAGTTGTGGTCGTCGAGAAGTCCCAGCTGAGCGGACACATGCTATTCCAACTACGTCAACACCGTCAAGACCGACGAGGCAAGACGGCGAGGGTGGGCGTGGCCGGAGCAAAGGCCACGCTACTTGCGGCGCGTGTACCGACGAGGACACGGGCTCTGCCGCCGCCCACACACCACCACCACATCATGCATTGAGAACGCGAAGCGAAGACGACGAAGACGACCACACAGCTTAATCGGAGGTGTCCCGCGGCGTAACCCGCGGGAGTAATTAACCGGGTGCCTTCCGAGGCCCCGGGAACCAGGAGATCGCAATCGCCATAGTCAGGCTGGCCGTGCGAGCAGGCCACAGAGCGCTTTGTATTCGGGAACTTGAACTTTATTTCTCCAAGAGAGATTAATAAAATGCATGCTTCCCTATCTTTTTCTCGTGTACTACGGTACACTGGCACGCCCGCATTTCTTTTATTTTACCCCGGCGCATGAGAGAAACACGCTACCATCGTCCCTCTCAATATAGCGCGTCTGTCTTTCACAGACGTTTTTCTCGTGTCAAACACCCCCACACATGAGTAGAAGCGGGAGACGCTCACGAACTCCTCAACATCACGTACACTAACCCTATCTACACAGTTGGAACGAGGACCCGCGGCCTCCACGGTAAAGGGCGTGGTTGGGGAAGTGTTTTTTTTCTTGTGGCTCTGTTTTATTTTGTGTAGTTCTGCAAGTGTTAATTTTTGTGGTTCTATGTGTTTTCTATAGCGTTCTTGAGACATTTTTTAGCATACATTCTCGGGACAAGTTTTTGTAGTGGATCCGTGTGGGCCCCATTATGTTAATGGGCTCTCCAAGGCCCAGCATCGCATCATGTTAAGATCATGGATTACACTAAAGTGGCATCATGAATCCATGATCCATGCATGACTTGTCGCATCATTGTTTGGTGATCTGAACTCTCCGAAAGTGCATCTGAACAAGCAGCATCGCTGCTACGAGTTTAGGCATCTCCAACCGCGCGACTCAAACCGCGCCCGCGCGTCCGTTTGGGTCGTGCCGGACAAAAACGCGGCCCAGCGCGGGGACGCACCGCAAAAGCGGACGGCCGCGGCGTCCGGAACGACGCAAACCCGGCCCAAATCTGGGCTAGGTTTGCGTGGCCGTGGATGGCACGCGCCATCCGCTCGCGTCCGCGCGCTGGTCGCCTCGTCTCCCTTGGGCCCACATGTCGGTGACCAGGGAGACTATTAAATGGGGACTGGAGGGGATCTGGCCCTTCACTCCAGTCCCCACTCCACTCCCCGCAGCGAAACCGCCACCATGGCCCCGAAGCGACGGTTCGCTTCCGGAGCCAACGACGAGGCGAGCAGTAGCCGCCGTCGTCCGCCGGCGCTGCGGCCGTCCGGACGAAACCGAGGCGGCCTCCACATCGGAGAGGCCGCCCGCGGCGGCGCGGCATTGCCGCAACCGCCGCCGCTGCTTCGGAGCCCAAGCCCGAGTCCTCGGAGGAGGACCCGGACCTCCGCGCCGCGCTCCTCATCTCGGCGGCGGAGGAGGGACGCGAAATGGCCGCACCTCCATGCGGCCATTCGCACCTCCGAGATGGAGGAGGCGGCCCGGCGGGAGGCCGAGGAGGCGGAGGGCTGGGAGCTCTACGCCCGGGCCCGCCGAGGCGCGACGGGAGGAGGAGGAGGCGGCGCGGCGGGAGGAGGCCGGGCGCCGCGCCGACGGGGAGCGCCTCGAGGAGCGGCGGCGGCGGAGGCCGCGCGGCGGCGCCGAGGAGGCCGGGCGCCGCGCCCGGCGAGAGAGGCGGCGGCGCCTCGGGGAGGAGGCGGCTGCTCCGTGCGCCGCCGCAGCCTCGGGTGGCTCCGGACCCCCACTCGCCGTGGGAGGAGGCCCTATGGTCTCCGTGGCCGGAGTTCCCGGCGTGGTCGAGCCACAACAGCGCCTCGTCGCCCGGGGACGTCGTCCACGACAACGACGTCGCCGACGACGCCCACAGCGGCTAGGCGGCGCACCGGCGGCCACCGCGCCGCCGACCAAACCCTAATAGAGGGTTTTTTATATTAGTTTAAATTTAAAAGCCCATATAGGGGCTTCTTTTGTTAGTTTTATTTGCCCAAAATAGGGCTATGTACAAATTTGCCCAAAATAGGGCATATGTTCAATGAAATTTCATTTAAATTCGCATTTTATTTTTGTTTTCGTGGTTCTCCGGTTATGCGATGCGTCCGCGCGTTGGGCGCAGCGCGCGACCCAAACGGACACGCGGATGCGGGGCGCTGTCCGCGTGTCCTGGCGGCGACCCAAACGGCCCAAAACGGACGGCCCAGCGTCCCTTATCTCCCGGTTCACAGGCACCGTACGGTGCCCCGGGCGCTTTTGCTCTCGACTCTTTTGATCAGATTGCAGTTTGAACTTTGAATATGCACGAATTAGAAAAACCAGCTTCGAAGGAGTGTGTACTTACCGGTACCGGACTACCGTCTACCGGTCGCAAATTAAAGCAAAAGCAAAGCCAAGTAGAGCAGCGCGTCGGTCTCAACCTTTTTGTACCACCGGGAAAGAAGCAAAGCAAACGGAACGAAAAGCGCGAACGCATGCATGCACGCACGGATGCACGGGTCCGCGCGCTCGCTGCAATCCTACAATGACCTCTCTGACTCTCCCGGAGCAGCAAATCAGCTGCGATTTTTCAAACCCCGTCACGACTCACGACCGGCCGGCAAGTCAATTACTACGCGAGACGCGACGACCCACCCACCGCAAGTAAATTTGCCGATGGCAATCGCCTAATCCGGGAGAGCATTCAACATCTCGCAACGTTCCTCTGTGAAACGCTTTCTTCGCAGGAAAAAATGCCCCAATAAATAGTGCTGCAATAGACTCGCGAGTCGGCTCGAGATCGACCCCTTATTAGCTCGATTCGAGATTGATTTAAAAATAAAACGAGTCAAGGGACAGGGTGTTTCTGCACCCGGGTGCATATGCACCTTTTATTTGAAATACATATTAAATATATTTACAAATGTCAAAAAAATATAAATAAAAATGCCGCATGTATACCTTGACATGTTACATGCTCACAAAGTTGTCTCAGCAAAAATCAAGATGTTTTGTACCCTGTGCAAAAAAGACAAATTTTTGGTGCTAAAATAGTCTATTTCTCGAGGCATTATTTGTCTTTTTTACACAGGGTATAAAAATTGTCGGTTTTATGTGAAACTTTACGTGCACACATAGAACATGTCCCTCTACATGCTAAATTTTTTTCCTAAATTTTTTATATTTTTGAAATATGTTTTATACATACCGGGTGCATATGCACCCGGGATCAGTTTTGGTTTTCTGGACAAGTATAAGTGTCTTACTCCCTCTATCCTAGTATACAGGTGTTGCGTGTATTTTAGATAGTAATTTGATCGAGATACTATAAGACATATATTATAAAAATATATATTATCAGAGAGCTTAGATGTTGTATTTTTTAATGACATAATTTTGTTTCATACCATTAATATTATATTTGTTAAATTGACAACCTAAAGATACGGCCCTATGAACTGAGACGGATGGAGTAGCTAGCTAGACCTAAAAACGAGCCGATCTTGAGCGACCATTAGCTCAAAATAATAAGTATGTACTCCCTCCATCTATAAAAAAAATAACTCAAATTTGTTAAAATTTAGATATATCTAGACCCATTTAGTATCTAGATATATCTAAATTTGTTTAAAGAGACATCATTTTATGAATGGAGGGAGTATAATAATTCAGTAATATGATAAATATAAATAGGATATTTTGTTACCTCGTATGCTTTGATCGTGATTTTTTTCCTGGAGATGTTTGGTGCACAAAGAAGCCAACTATGCTTAGAGGTACACAACCATAGATAAAATTGTTGGATGTTGATCTATCTTTCTCCTCGTCGCTACCAGATAATGATCAACGGGGCAAACTGGATTTAGAGCTATCGCCGATGAGCTCACCTTTAGTGAGGCGCAACGTGGAATGGGGGAGGATCATGAGCTCGGACAGCGAGGGGGAAGGGGGATTTAGGGCGTCGATAACCTCGAGGGTGTGGGACTTGTACGGGAGGCCGATCTCGAGTGGGGTGTGAGGAGGAAGACGGTGAGCTAGCAATGGAGCGGCTGGGGGATAAGTCTCTATCGAACTTAAGGAAGGGTCAGTATCACTGCAGGATTTGGGGGTGGGTCGGCGCCCTAGGAGGACAACGACAACACTGGAGAACGGCGGGTATTTCGCAATCGCCCGACGCTCCTCCTTGACAGGTTCCGGAGCACCGCATCCGGACAACCGCACCCGCCGTGTGATGCTCCTCTCATGGATGTCCTTGACGCTCGCATGCCTCCGCCGGCTCCCCAACTCTGGCACGCCACCAAGATCACCTCCAACCCCCTCCTACCTCCTGCGACGCACCGATGCCACCTGCTCGTGTCGCATAATTTAGGCAAATCTCCATTTTTTTAAAAAAAATCACCAACTCATCGCATTGGCTAGTGAGCCACGCCGTCGATGATAAATCACCAACTACCTGCTCGCGTTGCTACGAGCAGTATTGTAATTTTTTCCAAGGATGCCTAGATCATGTTAATGACACAAGCATCATGGACCCAAAGGAGTCTTGGTATGAACTATATGCTATCTTTTGTTGATCATTCTGGCACTTTCTGGAAGCTTAGAACAATTAATTTTAATCTTGAACCTGATTTATACCTTTTGCATATTTGTGTACTTTTATGTGATAATGATTATGTCCTGAAGTTTTATTTTATGAAGAGTTAAAACGGATATAAAAAATGCGAGAAAATAGCCAAAACGAATAATTGTTCTGCCTGTCTGTTTGGGGGGTGGGGGGGGGGGGGGGCTTCATGATATAACAAAGGCATTGCCATGACGCCCACTGGTAATTGAAAACGTGCAGCTCCACAATGTTTTGATGCTCGCCTTTTATCATTATGGCATGATCACCAAGGCATTGTTATGACATCCATTGATAATAAACCGTGTGGCGCTATTGCGTAGTGTCCCACTATGAAAATTAAGTAACCACCTACACCTAAGTACACTAGACTACATGCATGCATGTTGACCGTAATTGTGTTGTTCCTACCAATTAGAATTGTGTATGTCTGATGCATAGGGAGCTTCACTTAATCATATGTAGTGGTTTGCTTGGTCTTGTCGAATTGGTGAAAAAAAAATGAGTTTAGTAGTAGTAGTTCTTGAATTCGACGATTTCTCTTCGTCTATTTTATTTTCAGTAGAATTCCTAATTGTTTGAATTGTGTAATCTTCCATTATGGAGATGGGTAACCGGCTATTGCGATGCATGTACCTATCTACCACATATACATTCATAGTCATAGAGAGCTAGAGATACAAGTCAATAACAACTAAGAGTAATTGGATTAACCACCACATGGGTGCTTCCCCTAAACTACAAAATATGTTCACGACCCCTGCCAATTGACTAGCATGGCAACATAAGAGACACAACTTCAAAATATTGAAGCATCAAGCAATACTTTATCTCAACTGAATTCACTATCCATTTTATGTAAATTGCGCATGTCTAGTAGAGAAGTAAGTAGCGATGGTTGCAGATTACTGATTGTAAACAAAGGATGCAAACACATTCCATATGCAAGTATGCAATAATAATTAGCTGCATTCCCCCAAGCAAAAAAAACATGGGTGCTTATAACCTACTCTTCATCTGCATTACCAATGCTTATAACCTACACTCAATACATGTGCTTATTACAACCCTCAGAACAAACGAGTTTTCATCAAAATTAGCAACAAACAAGAAGTGCAAAACTCGAATGCGCGAGCAAAATATTACGTGCACGCCATATATAAAAGTTGAAAAATAAAATAAGTGTAGCTAACAAAGGCATTTATATCTCTTGCAGACTTATTTCTTGAGTAATGTTGCCTTCCTTAAGCAAGCAAAGGCATTTTCATGAGGCCCATCAATGATGAGATCATGATAATCATGTAGTTATGCTGGGATGCACACAATTATTTGTACTATACCGTGATGTTGATTTGTGATAAAAGGATACATTGCATCAAAGGTTGTTTGTGTACATGTGAGCCTCTTGATGGGTGGGTGATGGACATGTAGAGGAGTGACTTAATTCACCATGATTTAAATCTAGATGTATGTGAGGCAGTAGACAAATTATCTTGGTTTTTAAATAAGGACCGAAAAAACTTAAAACCTATCATATAGTCAAGATGATCCATTGACTTCATATTTTAACATGTTCCTTTATTGGAGGAATTTTAAAACCATATTTAAATTTGTTGGGTACATTAAGAGTCACATTTTTCATGTATTTTTTTTTTAATTTGACCATATTTTAGCAACTCGTATGCTATTAACATGCCGGACTCACTCGTTGAGGATATATGGCGTGCAAACCTATGCAAGTATCTTGGTACATGGGAGTATTGGATATATGTTTCTTCAGCACACACGTGAGGGCCCTTTTCATATAGCATCATCACATTATTGCAAAGATGTTGTCATGCCATCTACTGATATTAAAAAATTGTGTGGCACTAGTGTCCAGCAAATCCAACAAGGGAAATTCAAGAAATAATTATACCTACAATACGCAACGCGAATGCATGTCTATAGACTTATAGTCATTGTGTCATTCCTATCTATAGTACTAGTGTGTACTAAGTATGTTTGCGTTGCATAGGAGATTGTATTTAACAAGTTTTAATGGTTTATGTGGTGGTGACCTAGCTACCAATCTAGAGAGAGATGGTCACAGAGAGGTGAAGAGGAACAAGTAAATACTCCCTCTGTTATTTTTTAGTCTACATTCTATAAATTTTAACATCAATTAGCAAGTCATTTAATACTACTAATTTGATATGTAAACAACCAATCCAAACTACATTAAAAGTAATGGCATCCAATAGAAAGAGTAGGGTTGCTTTGTTTTTTATTGATTATAAAAAGCTAAAAGTAGACTAATATAGAACAAAGTCTAAGACCAGAATAAAAGAGAACGGAGGGTGTGCAATATCAACAAGTAATTGAAGTAATTACACATTGGCGCACACACTAGAGCAGACAACATGTTCACAATGCCTGCCAATGTAGTTGCATTCATGATAACACAACAGACCCAAGCTAAGAATATGGCAGCAACAAGCAACACATGATCTCAACCAAATTCACAATCATTTTGTGTAAACTAATCATGCATGATAGTGAAGTAGTGACTTTTGACGAGATGGATGGGAAACTTACAATTCAGGCATAGCATACAGGACAGATAACCACAAGTATTATTTAGGGATGGTGTTAGAGGAAGACCTACATTGCTGGACTTTGTCATTTTTCCTAATTTGGCACATATTGCAAAGAACCCACAGATGTCCAAAGAAGTATGCATCAACTCAAGGAATTTATATGTGAGGTGTCACACCGACTTTCCCAGTGCTTCCCAACCCCATCCTACATATACATAGTTTGCTCTCTTCTGAACTCTCCATCTCTCTCTTACTCCCTTTCACTACATCCAACACACACTCTCAGAGAGCACTATTAGGATAAGTATAAGACACACGTAAGATTTGTGTTTTGTTCCAAGAAACTTTTGTCTAGATGTATTGTTCTAGTGGGAGATGACGGACTTTTGTTATGGATTTGTGTTTCTATCAACGAAAAGTGTGGTGATAGTGAGTGCACAAGTAGGTCGCGGTGATGCACTAATCCCAGCAGAATATATCAATAAGATTACCAACCATTCTAGTTGGCTTGAGAGAATATGTGTGTGCACCCTTATATATGTTGGTAGCCACACCTCAACCTATTAAAGACAACTTGAACTGGGTTGGCGTTGATGTTAAGTGAGAGAGGATAATTGATCGAACGGGGGGTAGGGTAGAGAGCGGTTGACATATAAAACGGAGAGAGGCCCGCCTTTACAAGTTTTCTATCAACTACTAAGTGACCGGGCCAGCTGCAGGCGTCAATCACACAATTCGATCTGCTTAGCTTGTCTTTCGGAATACCCATGATTGGGGGCAGGAGCTTATTTCTGTTTTCCTTAGAGTTGCTAATTCCTCGGGTGATACACGAGGATTTATTTAGCACTTGTTTTACGCCACATTTTCTTAGAAAAAAGTGGTTTTGCAGTACATGTGTTAAATAAGTCTTTGAGTAATCTTCTCTTTCTAAATAGCTGACCCCATTTTTCTGTCCTCCTATGAAGCCACGTCAACCCAATCAGCGATCCCCTCCAGTTCTCTACGTGGGGCGTCACTAAGCAGGCTCGAAGAGGCACCCGACATGGGCCGAAAAGAAAAGTCATCCCTCCACTTCCTCTCCTCCATTCATTAGTCATTACTCATCCGTTTCATCCCGTCGATTCACGAACAGATCAAGAGGCAATAGGCATTGATGATTTCCTCTTCATCTTCTCCACGCAAGAGCTTTCCCTTTTTTGCCATCTCCATGGAAGCTGGGTTGGCCGAGCTCCTCCTCCTATTGAAATCTCAACATGCTGGACATGATGCCCCGATCCTCCAAGCATATCAATTGAACTGGACGGATCTCGGAATCTGTAGTCCCCGCTATCGCGGAGCTCCATTAGAATCGTCTCACCGTGCCAGGTGAGTCCAGAACCTCAGATCCCCACAATCCCAATCTCCCTCTATTGGTTTCCTTCTTTAGCGACACACCACCCTGCAGCTGATCTGCTGTTTTTTCTGCAGTGTCTCCCGTGTTTATGTTTCATGTACCCCTGTACTAATTTTCTAGCACCAGCAAGAAAGTTACTTCTCCCAAATTGATAGATTCAATTGCAGCAAGTAAGCAAGTAGTGCCTCCTCCTATTGTTCTGTTTGTATGATCAGAGTATTTTTTTCAAGCTGGTTCACAGATAAGAAGGCATGCATCTTTGGTCAGTTATCAGATTAGGTATGTCTTTGCCCACAACCTGTTACAGATGTGTTTAGAGATTTGGACAAACTCCGTAGGTGCAGTTCAATATGTAAGTTGGGGTTCTCTGTTCTTTATATCTGGATATCATGTTTTCATCAAGGTCACTACTGATGTACTTGGCATCAACCAGTTTATCATTAGAGAAACCAACTGGCCAAGGTATATTCGAAAACTCAAGTGCCTATTTTTTTCAAGTTCAGAGCGTTACCACTGTTTTCTTTTTTGCTCTCCTGTGTCTTCCAAGAAAATAGTGCAGCAGGACATTACTGTTGGTACGATGCTATGCCACATGAAGTATTCCTTTACAGAATGCAGATATAGATCAACCATGTATGACTTCTAGCAAGAAAAAGGTACATATGCCTATCCTTTGATTGCAAAAAAAGTCCACGTAGGAACATTTACTAATATTTCTCTGTCATCACAATTTTTTTTATCTAATGTTGTAAAGAAATGCCATTTTTTGTTTCGTCTGCGGTTTATCAGGCTGACATGACATACTTTTCTCATGGAGTTAGCGGCAGATGCAATAATATGTAAAAATTAGTTCCATATACACTAATCTGTATGTTTTGGGGATTGATCTTCAGTGTAGTTAAGGATGCATACACGTGGTAGACCTTATCCTGTGTAAGATATTCATAGTAAATATAATTGCATAGTAGTTGTTATTAAGCTCGGATGAAAGTTAATTTAAAGGAAAACTTCAACAGCTTTACAATGTATCCACTGTTTTACACTTTCCTTCTGATTAAGAAAAGTAGTTTAATTATACTATAGCCAAAGAAGTTCCTTTAAAAATAGTGTACATTGATTTCTAACTTATGATACAGTATCGTGTTTTAAATAATAACAATAGTGCCAATCTTCCTTTTTCCTCTTTGCTCTTCCTTTCATCCATTTCTTCTCTTATGCAAATCTGTATTGAGTCATTTGCCATGTTGATATCCCGCGCTCTTATGCAAATATATATTGAGTCATTTAACATGCTGGATATCCCGCAAAATAGAGTAATACATTTTTTAGTGCTACTAAAAAAACCCAACATAAATTCCGCAGCAACGCGCGGGGTATCCTCTAGTAGTACCTAAAAGGGGCACCCACATTTTTAGAGCATTCCAGAGCAACGGAGTCTAGCCTGCTTAAGTCAAATTAGCAAGCGTAACAAGCAAACCGGTAGGGCCTCTTTAGACTAGAGAGGCAGACCACTTTATCCAAAGAGAGAGAATAAAGATCTAGCGGAGTGGGAAGAGAATGGTATCGTGAAGTGGAGCCCCACTTCTCATCCAGGTCATCGGTTTAGTTCACTTGTCTTGTCTATGTTTTCCAAACTTTCTTTTCCTTTATCCGAAAGTTGGCATTTCCTTGTTCTGGATTTGGAGTGAAAGTATAACGCAAAGGGGGCATTCCTATAGTTTTGGAAGGGGGGGGGGGGGGGAAGGCCAATAGGCCTATCCTCATTGGGGAAAACCTTTTGAGCTCCCTCGAACTGAGCTAATTCACAAATTTACAATTTTTATATCCAAAGTTCAGTCCTACATACAATATAATACAAGATTTATTACTCCAATCTATGCATTGTTGGTGCATATAACTAACTTATTGAATGTGTTTATTATGGTCCTCAAGGGCCTAGTCGTCAAAACTAGCAACATGTTGAAATGCACACAATTCTAATGCGTGAGCGAAAAATTACATGAGCCCCATCCAAGCTTGAATATTAATTTTTTTAGCAAAGAAGTCTCTATATGTTGCTGTTTTTTTCTACAACATAATTTGTTTTAGAAAGCAAAGGATCCTTCGTGGATGATGATCATGAAAAACATGTATCCTATGGTTAGAAAATTGGTATGTTCTTTTCTCCTAAGAGGAAAAATGGTATCAAAGGTTTATGTGTACTTGATGAGAGCCTCTTGGTGGGAGGGTGATGGAGTTTTAGGGTTGGCACTTACTCATTTTTTTCGACATGGGAACAAAGCACCAGCCTCTACATCAAAGCGATGCATAAAACCTTTATTTAGAATTTATTCAACAGTGATATGCATGGGTATCACTTACTCATTAGAACTTAAATATTCATGCATGCAGAAATAATGACTAGCAATAGTAATGCATGTCTCTACACAAAAAATGATTAATAAATTTGTTACTTTAAGAACTGAATACATTGGTGACCATATTTTGAGAAATAATGACTAATAATACCTAACGAGAATTCATTGGTGACCATATTTTGAGAAATAATGACTAATAATACCTAAAGACTCGTCGAGGGTCTCATTATGCACGTATTAATTATTTTATTTTGAACCATATTTTGGCAATTTTATTTCCAGTTTGTTTTTCCGATTTGCATATTTCTTTTAGAATAGTTTTGCAATACAGCATGGATTTTTAGTACGAAAAGGAGCAAATTTGATGCCGTCCATTAATGTTGATCACGGGTGAATTTAATGACTACTCCCTAGGAAGACAATATAGTGATGTACGCATGTGCTTTAATAACACATATGCGTGCGTTGTCCTTGTTAAAATATGTGTGTCCCGAACGGTTGTAGCCACCCCCAAACATTGGTTGTTCCGGTGATGCCACCATGCATCATCATGTTGCGGTGATGTGCCAAATTCATTATACTATGTTGTCGCGCTCTACCGTCCATGCTATATGCACCATTTGCCACGCCTACTTTCTATTGAGTTAGCATGCCGCCACACCCTTCTAGCCAACCACATGTTGTCTTCGTATGCATTGTCCATATATCGCCATGTTGTCGCTGGTGTTCCATCACTGTCGTACCGATGATACATGATACATAAATCGTGCGCTCCGTGACTTCCGGTGCTCGTGACCTCCTCCATCAGTCAACTTGTGCCCTTGAGTTGCCTCGCCCTCCCCAGTTATGCGTGAGTTCATTCCTTCAGATATATTTTGTGTGTAAGTTCATGATATTGTGTTTTTCGCTATAAGTAACATATTTTTAGGTTTAAAATAGCCTCTAGAATATGGTTTAGGGGCCAATTCTCATATTTAAGAACGCCTAACGCGTCACTTCAATGAACATTATTTTAATATATGTTTTAGTGATGTACATTAATTGCTTCATGAGTCATAGTCTATCCACAAATAAATGTACACGTGGGTTTTTCAAGACAAATTATGAAGTAGAGTGAAAAATGCATTGGAAAGATGCATCTCTTACCCCCCCATGAGCTAAGTGCGTGTAGAAAGCAAAGAGAACATATGCTCAATATTATTGGGTTTGATTTTCGTGCGATGAGAGAGAAGCAATTAAAATGCATTAGAAAGATAGGAGTACACTCTTTTGTGGACAAAGTTTAGAGCTAGATGTTCACATATTTGAGGACTGCATCTCTTATCTTTAATCCCCCCCCCCCCAATGAGCTAAGTGCATGTAGAAAGCAAGGAGAACATATGCTCAATATTATTGGGTTTGATTTTTGTGGGATGAGAGAGAAGAATACATTGGAAAGATAGTACACTCTTCTGTGGACAAAGTTTAGAGCTAGATGTTCACTTATTTGAGGACTGGGGGAGTAGTTACCATGTTGAAATATTGGAAATACATTGTTAACAAATAAGGTGTATCATTATAACATTTAGATCATGGATTAAATGTTGTAACCTCATGAGAGTGGCATAAATTACAGATTTCCGCAATCATTAACCTGCAGTTCACTGAGCAAGCACATAAGGGGCTAAAGTACCCCACCTAGGCATCCCGCGTGGAGATCTTCCTTAAGTACACGCAAGTTCATATGGAAGCTGGTACAAAACCACCACCACTCTTGAGTAGAACACCCATGTGCTGCACTTTCTTCGTCTCTGTATATGTAGTATTCTGCAAAATGAGTACATGACTCAAAAATCTCGTGGCCTAACCTACCAGCTCCATTTGACAAAGGTCAAAGGAGAGGGTCGTATTGATATTGCTGCTATCCTCAACCCTACTCTGAAGCACTTTGTGTGCCTGAGAACAACGGTTTCCGCCACCATCAAAGGGGACAACCCTGGCGCATCCAACAAACTCACGTATAGCATCTCCCGACCTCCCATCGGCACCTAAGGAAGCATTGCGCTGACACAGACACGAATAGAATTGCCGAAAGTGTTCATGTCATCTTCGCGACGCCACCATGAATGGCTAGCTCGCCCACACATGAGTAGAAGTGGGAGACGCATCCCACAAACTCCTCAACACCACATATTATGAGCATCGTCGCCACGAGACAAACTAGCTAGCTAGCAATAACTCTATCTACACAGTTGGAACGAGGACCCGCAGCCTCCACGGTGAAGGGCGTTGTTGGAGAAGTGTTGTTTTTCTTGTGGCTCTGGTTTTGTGTGTGTGTGTGTGGTTCTACAAGTGTTTTTTTTTTTTTGGTTTCTATGTGTTTTCTATAGCGTTCTTGAGAACATTTTAGCAATACATTTTTTTAGCAACACTTTTTAGCAAGTGATAATTATGAAAGAGATTTTAGATAAATATGCAGCTTCTACTGGTTTACATATTAATTATAGCAAATCAGTTCTTATTCCAATTCACTTATCATATGAGACTGTTGTAAGTATGGCACAGAGTTTTGGCTGCTCCATTGGGCAGATGCCATTCACATATTTGGGGTTGCCTCTGGGTACTACTAAGCCTACAGTGATGGACTTGATGCCACTAGTAGACAGAATTGAGAGGAAAATGTCAGCTTCTTACATGATGATGTATTATAGTGGAAGGGTGACAGTAATAAATTCTTTGATCACCTCCATTGCAATGTTTGCAATATGCTCCATACAGATTCCTCCCAAAATTCTTGAGCACATAGAGAAACTGAGAAGACATTGCCTTCAGAACAAAAAGACAGATGAAGGGGAGAAGTGTTTCTCTCTAATTGCATGGGATAAATTTTGTAGGCCTAAGAAGAAGGGAGGTGTAGGACTGTTAAATCTCAAATTATAAAATGAAGCTCTTCTTCTCAAGCATCTACATAAATTTTACAATAAAGAAGATGTACCCTGGATCACTTTGTTATGGAAGTCATATTATCAAGAGAAGGTGCCCCATGCTATGCTTCCAGTATGGTCATTTTGGTGGAGAGATATCTTCAAACTCACTCCATTATTCAGAGGTATAGCTTCTTGTCAGGTGGGAAATGGTACAACAGTTTTGTTCTGGAAGGATGTTTGGATGGGACACATTGCATCTGATCAGTACCCTAGGGCATTTTCTTTCACCCATGATGAAGATAAATCAGTTCAAGACTTTATTACTGCTCCTACACTTGCTGATAATTTCTGGCTACCTGTCTCCTCTCAAGCTAGGGAGGAAATTAGAGAACTTCAGATAATATCCAGAGACTTGGTGTTGGATTCACAAGAGAAAGACGGATGGGTGTATGATTGGGGAGCCACAATATTTACATCCCAGAAATACTATCAATATTGCTTCAGAGATATCACAGTCCATGCAGCATATGGGTGGTTGTGGAAGTCTAAATGCAACCCTAAAATGAAATTTTTCTGTTGGCTTCTCCTTTCAGATAGATTAAATACAAGGAATATGTTGAGAAGGAGAAACATTTGTCTGAACACTGGATTTAATTGTATGCTCTTCCATAATCCTCCTAAGGAGACAGTGGAACATCTCATATTCCATTGTAGTTTTGCTAAACAATGCTGGGATTGTCTTAACTTTGATTGGAACCATACAGGAAATAGATTACAGATCATCACACAGGGGAAGAAATCTTGGAAAAATCCAATGTTCATGGAATTATTTATGGTGGCAGCTTGGAACATTTGGAAGATCATAAACAATTGGCATTTCAGAGGAATAGTCCCAGACTTGAAAGACTGGATTTCTAGCTTTAAAGAGGACTTCAATCTGGGGAGAGACTTGTATAGGATCTCTCCATTAGGTAGGATCATAGGATCAACCCAGAAAAAACATACTTTGAACAGGCGAAAAAATCTGAAAATAATAAACAACATGCATATAGGTTGTATCTACAACTCCAAGAAATTTCAGCCTAAAATCTGATCTACACTTGGAGAAACAAAAAAGACAAATTCTATTGTGAATAATGTCAGATCTGGTTGAGTAGTATTTCACACTATTCACACTCAGATTTATCTTTTTTGTCTCTCCAAATGTATGTCGAATTTGAAGTTGCAAAATTTTGGCGTTGCATATATAACATAGATGTGTGTTGTGATTTTTTTTCAGATTTTTTCAACAAGTTTTGTCTTTGCAAAAAAATTGATCTCATAGATCCTATCTAAGACCTGATCCTACCCAAGTCTTCCCCTTCAATCTGCTGGTTCATAGGACTAAGCAGGAACTTCACCCCTTCATCACTTTTGTAGTTAATTCCTTTTAAGATTCTCTAGTTAGTTCTTCTCCCTCACCTCTCCCATGCATGTACATATGTAACTGTTTTTACCCCAGTTTAATGCATTAAGTCAGTAGGGTTTCTCACCCTACTGTCCAAGGTTTCAAAAAAATACATTGTCGAGACAAGTTTTTCTACTGGATCCGTGTGGGTCTCATTAAGTTGATGGGCTCTCCAAGGCTCAGCAAATAGCAAGCATCCATGCAAGTGGCCTCTCACCAAAACCCGGAGGCTTTGAGCTCAAGATTATTGAAGGCAATCTATTTCCCTAACACTGATTTTCTTGAGGCTACGTTAGGATCCTCACCATCTCAGGTCTGGAGGGCTCTCGTTGAAGGCCGTGACGCCATGCATCAAGGATTAATACGGCGGATTAGAACAGTTGAAGGAACTCATGCGTGGGACCATAACTGGCTTCCACGTGATTTCATGTTGAGGCCGATGGCATGCCCGAAAGATGACCCGCCCATGCAGGTGGCCGAGTTCATCGACAATACATCAACGACTTGGAAGGATGATTTGCTGTAGGAATTTTTTCTTCCAATGGATGCTGAAATCATTCGCTCGATTCCTCTGAGCACTAGAAGAATGGAGGATTTTTGGGCATGGCACTATGAGAAGAATGGCATCCTCACTGTCCGTTCGGTGTATCGCCTTCTTGTTCAAACAAAGAAGAGGAGAGAATATTGGCTCGAGGGCCGAGCAACAAGTTCAAACGTCGAAGGAGCGAGTAGAGCCTAGAAACGACTATGGTCAGTTCGGGTCCCATCTAAGCTCAGTTGTAAGGATCGTATACCGCACCTAGAGGGGGTGATTAGGTGCTACCCAATTTTTAGTTCTTTTTCAATTTAGGCTTGACACAGAGGTAAATTCTCTAGATATGCAACTATGTGAATTTCCCTAGATGACAAGGTATACAACTAAGCAAGATATAGCTAGACAAGATATAATAGTGCGGTCAAGGATAGAGGTAACCGAGAGTGGAGCATGCGGAGACACAAGGATGATTCACATAGTTCTTTCCTTTTGAGGGGAAGTACGTCTACGTTTGGAGGGGTGTGGTCGCCACAAAGGCCTAACCAACGTCACGAAGGCCTCACCCAGTCCTCTTGTGAGCAATGCCACAAAGGCCTAGCTCACTTGTCCACTAAGGGATTTTCTCAAGGCGGAAACCGGGCCGTTACCAGGTTCTTGGGGCACACATCCACAACCGAATTGGAGGCTCTCAATATCTGTAATAACACAACAACAACAAGAACATGTCAACCACAAACAACTAGGGTTTCCAAATGGAACACTAGCAAAGGGGCCCTCAAGCAAATGAGGGGGAAATGCAAATCGCTTTGGTGAAGATGTAGATCGGTGTCTTCTCCTTCGATTCTCCAAAGCTCAAGAGATTTGGGTGGTTGAGGAAGGAGATTTGATGATTTTCGTGTTCTTGGTGGCTCAGCAATGGTGGAAGAAGTTTTGAGGGTTTGAGCAACTTTCCAAGGTAGGGGAAAGGTCCTATTTACACCACCCATCAGATTCTGACCGTTGGAGCATCTTCAGCGGCACTATCGTAGAAAATAGGCGGCAATACCGTTTTTGGCAGGAAATCCAGAGCTACTCGACGAAGATGTTCATGGACGGCACCGCCGCCAGAGGCCAGCGGCAGTGCCACCAGTTCTAGCGGAAATGACGCCACTTCCAGCGGAAGTGCCGGCCGCACCGGCGGTAGTACCGCCCAGATGAATCGCCCGAGCTCAAGTGCCGCCAGGGGCAGAGGCACTGCCGCTATCCCTGGCGATAGTACCGCCCAGATCAGCGGCAGTGCCACCCAGATTTGGCACATGCAGGGAAAACTGGTGACCTTCATATTTTCTTCTCGGGGACTATCCCATCGATAATCAGTTAAGTACTTTCTCTGCAACACTTAGCAACATATTAAACGATTACCGATGTTGTTGTCAAACACAAAAAATATTAGAGATCATGAAATACTCTTTCATCCGTGTCTTTCTATGGCGACTTGTTCACCATTCCCTTCCGACGGGTGATGTTCGAAACCATAGACATATGGTGGACAACCGCGCATGCTCGATATGTGGGGAAGTTGACTCGTGGAGGCATTCACTTATCAATTGCACCATAGCGAGGTGCGTTTGGGCCCTGGCTGATGAAGGAGTCACAGAACATACGTGCATGAATGAGGATGAATCGAGCAGAAGCGATGGCTTTTTCCGATGATGCATTCTCTGTCGAAGGATGATTTTGCTCGAGTGGCGGTTACTTTGTGGGCCATTTGGTACGCGCGAAGGAAAATAATCCATGATGAGGAATACCAAAGTCCACTATCGATACACCTGTTCATCGAGAACTACTTGCGAGATCTCTCG
>NC_061512.1:254818476-254844264 GCF_022539505.1 Lolium rigidum
TTGCGGTGTTACCTCATTGTAAAGTAGGAGGCTGTGATGATCTTTTGTAACGAGTCAATATTGTAATTCTATAGACATGCCTTGGACCCGCATATGTATCTGTTGTACCACTCTGAGCGATATAATACTAGTGGAACGGTGTTTCATTGGTGTTATATCAGACTTGCATACTACACCATGCAGTGGTATGCCGGGTCACCACAACATTGCACAAAGCTACTGGACATTAATGGATCAAAGAAATTCATCCAACATAGCAAAAGAGGCAATGTGAAATAAAAGGCAGAATCTGTCAAAACAGAACAGTTCGTAAAGACGAATTTTAAAGTGGCACCAGACTTGCTCAAATGAAAATGCTCAAATTGAATGAAAGTTGCGTACATATCTGAGGATCAGGCACTTAAATTGGCATATTTTTCTGAGCTACCTACAGAGAGGCAGGTCGAAATTCGTGACAGCAAAGAAATCTGTTTCTGCGCAGTAATCCAAATCTAGTATGAACCTTACTATCAAAGACTTTACTCTGCACAACAATGCATAAAACTAAGATAAGGAGAGGTTGCTACAGTAGTAAACAACTTCCAAGACTCAAATATAAAATAAAAGTACTGTAGTAAAAACATGGGTTGTCTCCCATAAGCGCTTTTCTTTAACGCCTTTCAGCCTAGGCGCGAAAAGTGTGTATCAAGTATTATCAAGAGACGAAGTATCAACATCATAATTTGTTCTAATAATAGAATCAAAAGGTAACTTCATTCTCTTTCTAGGGAAGTGTTCCATACCTTTCTTGAGAGGAAATTGATATTTGATATTACCTTCCTTCATATCAATGATAGCACCAACAGTCCGAACAAAAGGTCTTCCCAATATAATGGGACAAGATGCATTGCATACAATATCCAAGACAACAAAATCAACGGGGACAAGGTTATTGTTAACGGTAATGCGAACATTATCAACTCTCCCCAAAGGTTTCTTTGTAGAATGATCAGCAAGATTAACATCCAAATAACAGTTTTTCAATGGTGGCAAGTCAAGCATATTATAAATCTTCTTAGGCATAACGAAAATACTTGCACCAAGATCACATAAAGCATTGCAATCAAAGTCATTGACCTTCATCTTAATGATGGGCTCCCAACCATCCTCTAGCTTCCTAGGAATAGAAGCTTCACGTTCTAGTTTCTCTTCTCTAGCTTTTATGAGAGCATTTGTAATATGTTTTGTGAAGGCCAAGTTTATAGCACTAGCATTAGGACTCTTAGCAAGTTTTTGCAAGAACTTTATAACTTCAGAGATGTGACAATCATCAAAGTCTAAACCATTATAATCTAAAGCAATGGGATCATCATCCCCAATGTTGGAAAAAATTTCAGCAGTTTTATCACAGGCAGTTTAGATGAGTTTTAGCAGTTTAGCAGTTTTGCAAGCTTTGCATTAGGAGTAGAAACATTGCCAACACCAATTATTTTACCATTAATAGTAGGAGGTGCAGCAACTTGTGGAACATTAGCATTACTAGTGGTGGTAATAGTCCAAACTTTAGCTACATTATTCTCTTTAGCTAGTTTTTCATTTTCTTCTCTTTCCCACCTAGCATGCAATTCAGCCATTAATCTTATATTCTCATTAAATCTAACTTGGATGGCATTTGCTGTAGTAACAATTTTATTTTCAATATCCTTATTAGGCATAACTTTCGATTTCAAAAGATCAACATCAGAGGCAAGACTATCAACCTTAGAAGCGAGAATATCAATTTTATTGAGCTTTTCCTCAACAGATTTGTTAAAAGCAGTTTGTGTACTAATAAATTCTTTAAGCATAGCTTCAAATCCAGGGGGTGTGTTCCTATTATTGTTGTAAGAATTCCATAAGAATTACCATAACTATTACCATTATTATAAGGATATGGCCTATAGTTATTACTAGAATTGTTCCGATAAGCATTGTTGTTGAAATTATTATTTTTAATGTAGTTTACATCAACATGTTCTTCTTGGGCAACCAATGAAGCTAACGGAACATTATTAGGATCAACATTAGTCCTATCATTCACAAGCATAGACATAATAGCATCAATCTTATCACTCAAGGAAGAGGTTTCTTCGACAGAATTTACCTTCTTACCTTGTGGAGCTCTTTCCGTGTGCCATTCAGAGTAATTAATCATCATATTATCAAGAAGCTTTGTAGCCGTCCCCAAAGTGATGGACATAAAGGTACCTCCAGCAGCTGAATCCAATAGGTTCCGCGAGGAAAAGTTCAGTCCTGCATAAAAGGTTTGGATGATCATCCAAGTAGTCAGTCCATGGGTTGGGCAATTTTTAACCAAGGATTTCATTCTTTCCCAAGCTTGAGCAACATGTTCATTATCCAATTGTTTAAAATTCATTATGCTACTTCTCAAAGATATAATTTTAGCAGGGGGATAATATCTACCAATAAAAGCATCCTTGCATTTAGTCCATGAATCAATACTATTTCTAGGCAGAGATAGCAACCAATCTTTAGCTCTTCCTCTTAATGAGAAAGGAAACAATTTTAATTTTATAATGTCACCATCTACATCTTTATACTTATGTATTTCACACAATTCAACAAAATTATTGAGATGGGCAGCAGCATCATCAGAACTAACACCAGAAAATTGCTCTCTCATAACAAGATTCAGTAAAGCAGGTTTAATTTCAAAGAATTCTGCTGTAGTAGCAGGTGGAGCAATAGGTGTGCATAAGAAATCATTATTGTTTGTGGTTGTGAAGTCACACAACTTAGTATTTTCAGGTGTGGCCATTTTAGCAGTAGTAAATAAAGCAAACTAGATAAAATAAATGCAAGTAACTAATTTTTTTGTGTTTTTGATATAGAGTGCAAGACAGAAAATAAAGTAAAGCTAGCAACTAATTTTTTTGTGTTTTGATATAATGCAGCAAACAAAGTAAATAAAATAAAGTAAGACAAAAACAAAGTAAAGAGATTGGATTGTGGAGACTCCCCTTGCAGCGTGTCTTGATCTCCCCGGCAACGGCGCCAGAAAATATGCTTGATACGCGTACAACACGCGTCCGTTGGGAACCCCAAGAGGAAGGTGTGATGCGTACAACGGCAAGTTTTCCCTCAGTAAGAAACCAAGGTTTATCGAACCAGTAGGAGGCAAGAAGCACGTTGAAGGTTGATGGCGGCGGGATGTAGTGCGGCGCACCACCAGGGATTCCGGCGCCAACGTGGAACCCGCACAACACAACCAAAGTACTTTGCCCCAACGAAACAAGTGAGGTTGTCAATCTCACCGGCTTGCTGTAACAAAGGATTAGATGTATAGTGTGGATGATGATTGTTTGCGGAAAACAGGTAGAACAAGTATTGCGATAGATTGTATTCAATGTAAAAGAATGGACCGGGGTCCACGGTTCACTAGAGGTGTCTCTCCCATAAGATAAATAGCATGTTGGGTGAACAAATTACAGTCGAGCAATTGACAAATAGAGAGGGCATGACCATGCACATACATGATATGATGAGTATTGTGAGATTTAATTGGGCATTACGACAAAGTACATAGACCGCTATCCGAGCATGCATCTATGCCTAAAAAGTCCACCTTCGAAGTTATCATCCGAACCCCTTCCGAGTATTAAGTTGCAAACAACGGACAATTGCATTAAGTATGGTGCGTAATGCAATCAATAACTACATCCTCGGACATAGCATCAATGTTTTATCCCTAGTGGCAACAGCACATCCACAACCTTAGAACTTTCCATCACTCGTCCCTGCATTCAATGGAGGCATGAACCCACTATCGAGAATAAATACTCCCTCTTGGAGTCACGAGTATCAACTTGGCCAGAGCCTCTACTAGCAACGGAGAGCATGCAAGAACATAAATAACATAGATGATAGATTGATAATCAACTTGACATAGTATTCAATATTCATCGGATCCCAACAAACACAACATGAAGGATTACAAATAGATGATCTTGATCATGATAGGCAGCTCACAAGATCGTGGTCGTAGGCCCCAGTGAGGTGTCATGAGGCCGAATTTTGGTCATTAGGGTAGCGACGGTTTAGATTTAGGGTTAATATCAAATGACGTATGATCTATGCATCGAGTAAAATTTATGAAATTTATGATCTATGTATGCTGAATGATCTATCTTTGCTCATGTCATCTCTAAATTTTACCGATAGTGCATTTTAATTTTTTATAGCTTTGATTATGGTTTAGGGTTTCTGTTCTGATGCAAGATTTTGCAAACCGTTAAGAAACTTTTTGGTGGCCCATATAGTACGTGTTTTAAGGTGCCAAATTTTGTCGATTAGAGTTGCTCTTAGCCCCGCTGTGTTCTCCCATTTGAACGCAGACTTGTTCTCCATGAGTGCACATAGTGGCACTAGAGAATGTAGAACAAGTGAGAGGATAGAGGAGTAAGTAGAGACTCGACGAGAGAGATGCCACACATGTGGAGACTGAGAGGAGTAAAGAGAGACTCGAGTGGATTGGTATTTTCGCTATCTCACTACCGGCTGGGCAGTGGGCCAACTTGTCTCGGGGCGCGCATGACACGTCCGGACAACCCCAAGCACCCCCCATGTTTCGGGGCTAGGGGGGGGGGGTGTTTGGGCACTTTTGGCTCGTTTTTTTTGGCCGTGGACCGGTTGGGGGTCCCTTGAGAAATGAGATGACCTTAATCTTTAGAGGAGACATGAATCACTGCATTATCGAAAAAACATATTTCCAACTGGATCTTGCATTTATGTAAAGAACCTGAGTCACTAGCGATAAACAAGCAAGTAAAAACAGAGGAAGAATCAAGGCGATCTTATGAAGTGAGGAACTATCTGGTACCTCTTCGCTCTCCTCGTGTCGCCTCCTCCACGCGACCTAGGAGGCGAAACCCTAGGTCCGCCGCCGCTCCTCCCTCCGCCCCCACCCTCCTCGTCGCCCCTAGAGACGCCGCCGGCCAAGCTCGCGAAGCCGATGAAGGGGGCGGCGGGGATCTGAGCTCTCGGCTCCTGGTGTCTAGATGGAGGACCTCCGCGCCGGGTTCGCCGCGGCCACGGTTGCTGCGAGATGGGATCTCCTGCTCCGATGGCTGGCCTTTGGCTCAGCCTTAGGTAAGGGTGGCCTCCTCTGGTAGTTCCCCGGTGGGGGCTCTGTCGGGCGGCGAGGCGGCGGCCTCGTGTGGTGTGGCGATGTTGACCGCGCGGCCGGTGACGCTCGCGGATGCTGCTAACCGGTGCTCTGGCCGTGCGGACGGCGGGGCAACGGCGGGTGCGAGCTAGGCGTGGGCGGCTTCGTCTGCTCAGGTCAGATCTCCTCCTCCTCCCTTTTGGGCTTTCTCCTCCCCGCGGATCTTGGCTGCCGGCGGCTTTGGCACCGACGCAGATGCCGGCTGGGGAGCCGGTGGGGTGCACCGGGGCCGGGAGAAATCCCTGGTCGTGGACCACAGCGGTGGCGACGCCGTGGGCGCCGTTCACCTTCCTGGAGGCACCGCTGAGGCCCTTCCTCCCCACCCCTACCTCCGTCCCGGGCGAAAGCCCAAAATCCATCGGATTGGACGACGACGGCGTTACGGCGTCGCACCCTCCCTGGAGGCGCCATCTGGGGTCGGCGGTAGCTGGTGAGTGCCCTGTTTGGAGGGATCTATGGGCTGCTGCTGCAGCTGGTAGGGTTGCTGGGCTGGGGGCGCCTTCCGCCCTCGCTCGACTCCCCTGCACCGCCGTGTTCTGTAGCCGCCCCCAAGCTTTCCCTTTTCCTCTCGGCTGTCCCTGTCGAAGCTGTTTGCTGCAGATGCGTGCTCGTCGCTGCGAGAAGGCCTGCAAGATCGAGCCTCATGTGACTGTCTCTTGTACAACATCTCTCCTTGTTCAAGGGTGAACAGATCCTTGTCTGTCGGTGCGACGCCCTTTGATCCAGGGCGAGAGGGCAGGGGCCCTCTGCAGCAAGGGAGGAGATTTGTGCTCTGCCGGAGTTTCTGTGGTGCTGATCTTCTGGAGGTGTGATCAAGGTCGATTGGCTGGTCTTTGCTGCTGTGTGCTTCTTCCTAGACACCGAGCGTGAAGGTCTTCGTCGTCTCAAGCTGGGCGTGTTTCATATATGTGTGTGCTTGTGTTGTGCGAGGTGTTGTAAGTTGTTATCAGCATCCTTGTACCTGTGGTCGTATGGCTTTATTAATTTAAAGCTGGGCATTTATGCCTTCCGTTGTGAGGAACTTGTTATTTGAACTTTTGAATTGATTACAAAATCAACTTCTGTTACAAGCAGACTCAGGGCATGAGCAATGGAGGCAGCTGTCCAACTAGGCTTGGATAAAACTTTTGACATATGCATGCCATGTTATGGTCCCATTAATATGCCTTTCTCTCAAAAGCTGATTTGGTTTTTCTCTTTCTCTCTCACATTTTCCACTTTATGGTTGAAGAGGTTGCCTCCTGATGAAGAGGCTGCCTCCTTATCCGAACCTAATTTGGACCACTCGAACCAAGATAAAGCTGCGAGGCAACACCCCTAGGGCTATGCATTGGACATGCCCTCAGTAGGAAGACATAGTAGGCTATATTTTGAAAAGGTGGAAAAGTTGATTTGAAAAACACGTCATCACTGACAGTCAGAAATATGTCCCACTTTGATGACCAATATGTAAACAACTTGATTAACGACCATTAGAACAATCAGGAGATGAGCAATATGTTAAAGTGAGGGAATATTTGAACTTTGAAGTGATCACGGAATCAATCAGGAAGCAAGTATGAAGCTGAACCGTACTGGAACATGATTTATTTGGCTGTGATAAGGAGGCAAATTGTCACAATTTCAAACATATACAGCCTATCGATGCTGAATTTCATCTCATCTAGCACAATGCTTGGAGATGCTGAATTGTTGGACGATCTTTCAGCAAGATAGTCGATCTAATAGTTCAAGTTTGTAGCTTTGAAAGGCTGCTGTAAAGAACTTGAAAACAGAGGAAGAATCAAGATGATGCAATGAAGCGAGTAACTTTTGTTATTTCTGAAGTGATTACATATTGATTTCTGAAGTGATTACAAAATCAACTTCTGTTACAGGTAAAACACACTCCTGCTGCAAGTGTGAAGCTGAACGAACCCAAATGGTGAACAAATGATCAGCTGTTATTTTGGCTATGTTAAAAAAATAAATCAATGAATCAGCCGCAAACTAAAAAAAAACAAATTGTATCACCATGGATCGAGCCCTAGCTAGTAGCTAGTTTGATTAAATTTTAACTTAAACGGCGACGCAGAATCCTCCAGGAGAACAAGCACATCTCCTTCCTTGGCAGCGTCGTCACCTCCTTCAGTCGGTTGTATGAGCAACAAAAAAGGAAAACCAATACGAACTCGCCACCTTCGATCAGAGAGCGTTGAGAGTCTGGGTGATGTCCTGGAAGATCCTCAGCCTCTTCCCCACCTTCTCCTTCAGCGCCGCCGGGCTTGTGTCGCAGCAGCTCGCTGGGGACGGCACCGCCACCGGCTTGGCATTGTTGTTGCAGTTCTCGTCATCGTCCAGGACAGGGGCGATGACCGACGCGACGAGGGCCTCGTCGAACGCGCTGTGGTCTGGCAGCTCCGGCCACCTTTCCTCGGCGGTGAGCGACTTCCGCCTGCCGCCGTTGACGTCCTTGTCAGCCTCGCTGTTGCTGCTCTGCTCCTTGGTCTTCTCCCCGACGGCTGCCGCAGCTGCCTTGTCCATGGCGGTGCCGGACCTCGTCCTCTTCAGGTTGCCCATGGGATCGTGATGCATCTGAGCCGGTGGCGCCTTCTGCTGCTGCAGCTGCAGCTGCTGCTGGCGCGGCGCGTTCTGCGGCTGCGGCTTGGCAGCCAGCGGGGGCATCCGGTGCGAGTAGAACGGCCGCGCGTCGATGTTGAGGTTAGGCTGCAGCAGCTGCTGCTGCGGCGGCGGCACCATCTTGTTGCTCGCGGCGTTCTCGTCGGCGAACTGGTCGCCACCGCGCGGGTGCGGCTGCGGCTGCGGGGGCATGAGGTGGTCGATGCAGGGCTGCGGCTGCCAGATGCTGGAGGAGGAGCCCATTCGCAGGGCGTCGAAGAGCCAGTTCTTGTCGACGGCGAGCTGCTCCCATCCGGGGCGGCCGACGAGCTTGACCTCGAGGTCCCGGAGCATCTCCTGCGCGCGCTCGTAGGCCTTGAGGTGGGAGTCGGCGCCGCGGAGGCCGTCGACGCCGGCGGGGCGCACCTGCTTGAGCACGTCCTTGGCCTCGTGCACCCGGCCCTGCTTCATGAGGCAGATGCCCAGGTTGCACATCTTGTTGTTGTCCGGGCCGATGATCAGCGCCCGCCGGTAGGCGCCCTCCGCCTCCGTGTAGTTCTCCTTCTGCATCAGCGCCCACCCAAGGTTGCCCTGCGCACATTGACAAGGTTAGCTACGGATCTGGGGTCGAGTAATTGGCATGGAAAATCAGGGAGATTGGATTTGATGGAAACTTACGAGGAGCCTGGTGGCCTCTTGCTCGAGGGTGACCTGGAACTTGCGGCCCTGGGAGCGGGCCGTCTTGGTGCGCTTGCCGTTGAAGGCGTGTCCCTGGTGGATGAGCTGCAGCTTGTGCTTGAGCAGCAAGATCTGGTCGTCCAGACGCCCGCACCTCTGCAAACCCAAATCCAACGAATTCAAGATCAAATCAGATGCATATTTGAATCGAAGTTTGAACACGGTGCCAAGATGCTTGTTCGAATCGAGGAAAGGAAATGAACCAAGAAGTTACTGACCTTGTAGAGGTCGAGCAGGATGTTGTCGAGCGACTCCTGCGCCTGGTCGGAGCAGCGGCTGCGGAGGGACTTGATGGCCTCGATAGCCTCCTCGGCGCGGTTCTGCTGCTTCATGACGATGGCCATGTCCTTGAGCGCGCTGTCGACGCGGTCGCCGGCGTTGATGGCGCCCCAGAACAGCGCGATCGCCTTCTCGGGGTCCTTGTCCACCAGCTGCATATGCACCCATCACCGCCGCCGTCAGCCAAAACAAATCCAGAAACCCAATCAAGAAAGCAGCAAGACCCAAAGCAGACAGCGTACGTACCTGGACGCGCTTGGCGCGGACGTAGGGCGTGTCACCGACGGGGACCTTGTGGGCGACGTGGAAGGAGTCGGAGTGCGTCCGCAGCATGGCCGCCTGCGATGGCCCCGGCGCCGCCAGGGGCTTGACGGGCGAGCAGGGCGCCGACTTGGTCGGCCGCAGCATCCCGCCCACGCCGCCGCCGGCGGAGAGCCACTGCTCGAGCTGGTGCTGCTGCTGCTGCTGCATGATGGCGGCGCCCTCGCGAAGATCTGGATTGGATTTCAAGAACGGAGGGGCCGGCGGCGGAGGCAGGAGGAGGAGAGGGAGGAAGCGGACGAACACTGAGGTGGAAAGCATCGGATTCCATTTCGAAATATATGAATCCGTTCGGTCGTCCGACCGTTGGGATTAGCCGTTTGCCAAACTAGCCGTTGGGCGGACCGAGCTGGGCCGGGCCGGGATTCGTCGCCTGTGTGGCCCGTTTTAGCTGTGATTAGAGCCTGCTAATTGTGCTAAAGAAAAGATACGGCCCAGTTAACAGGCCGCGGTTTCCCTTCACATCGTCTCGCCTCACCGGCGCTGCGCCGGAGTCGGGCGGCGCCGTCGACGCCGCCTCCGCCGCGAGAGGCCTCGGTTCGCGTGCCGTGTCACGCGCCTGGCGCTGGTGACTCCCCGGCGCATGCGAGATACGTTTCGTGGCAGTCGCCATTTCCTTCTCCATTTGGCGCTCGCAGCCGTTGACAGGCCCACGAGGTGTTCGACGGAATGCGGAGGCGCAGCAAGGGGCGGCTGTTGCAGTTCCGGATGCGAAGCTAGTTCGTAGGGTGTTTCTGGCTGGACGGGCATCGGCACCAACTAGGTCTGCAGTCTGCTAAGCAAATGTTAGTTTCTCTTCCTTGAACTTGCTCGAAGAATTCCAGTTGGTTTCACGGCAATAACTCGGAGGGATGGACAGACTTGATATGGTGATGCAAATGAGTGCAGAGAGGAATTAATTTTCAGTTTACGCTTTTTTGCAGGGTGTCGCTGCGATGCGTGCGAAGCTGGAACGGGGACATTTGGCTCAAGTGTGCAAACCAGGAAGGCATGTGAGTGCTACAAACTTAAATTCTGTTAAATTCTCGCAGGCATCGTTGTGCCAATGTAGTAACTCTTACGCCGCTTTATGGTGTTGCCCTCTTGGATTTCTATGCTGATGTGACCGATGACAACCCTGATACAGGGCTAATTTATATGTCTATACAGCTAATCACTAAATGCAATTTCAAGTGGGAATGTAATTGCTATTTTTGCACGGTGGTGCGTGCTGCTATTCTATACCATATTCGTAGGGAGAGTAGCGATATTGTATTTGACAGTCCTCCTTCTATAGCTAGACCATTTTCCTATTGTTTTTCTGTTAAATCTTTCCCCTGGAACTACCGTGTCTGCAGGCTGTTATAACATGATATTGCAAATGGGAAAAATCTAACAATCAGCCTCATCATCACCATGCATTCATATTACTAGAAAGATGCCTTAAACGAAATATCCGACAATTGCAGGGTCGTAAAATACACAATTTGCTATAGGTTAGCTGCACTAAAGCATCGATACGGATCTATTAGCATTGAGGCTACCTGTAACTTGTGTTCTCATGGACCTGGTATGCAGACCTTAGAACAATTTATGCTTCTCTAGATTGATAGTATGGGTTTAAGTAGACAACCACCTGTGGCCCCTGTTAATAGGATGGTCGGCCGCAGCATCCCACCCACGCCGCCGCCGGCGGAGAGCCACTGCTCGAGCTGGTGGTGGTGCTGCTGCTGCATCATGGCGGCGCCCTCGCGAAGATCTGGATGGGTTTCAAGAACGGCGGCGGAGGGAGGAGGAGGAAGCGGACAAACACTGGGAGGGAGGAAAGCATCGGTTTCCATTTCGAAATATATGAATCCATTCGCCTGTCCGACCGTTGGGGATTAGCCGTTGGTGAAACTAGCCGTTTGTGAAACTAGCCGTTGTGTGGCGTCGCCATGACCGAGATGGGCCGGGCCGGGCCAGACTCGTCGCCTGTGCGGCCCGTTTAGCTGTGATTAGAGCCTGCTAATTGTGCTAAAGAAAAGATAGGGCCCAAGCTAACAGGCCATGGTTTCTTCATCATTTTCCCTTCACATTGTCTCGCCTCATCGGTGCGGCGCCGGAGTCGGGTGGCGCCCTCGACGTCACCCTCCGTCGAAAGAGCACTCGGTTCGCGTGCCGTGTCCCGCGCCTGGCGCTGGTGACTCTCTGGTGTATGCGAGATACGTCTCGTGGCGGTCGCCATTTCGTTTCTCGATTTGGCGCTGGCAGCCGTTGACTGGCCCATGTGGTGTTCGACGGAATGCAGAAGCGCAGCAAGGCGAGGGTGTTGCAGTTCTGGCTGCGGAGCTAGTTTGTAGCGGCTAATGGGCGTGTGAGTGTGTGACTGGATGGGCATTGGCACCAACTAGGTCTGCTACGCATATGTGAGCATTTTTCTTCCTTGAACTTGCTCGGCGAATTCTAGTTGGTTTCACTGCAAGGACTTGGAGGGATGTACCGTGTACGGAGCTGATGTGGTGATGCAATTGAGTGCAGAGAGTATTAAATTTTAGTTTATGTTTGTTTCCAGGGCGTCGCTGCAGTGCGTGCGAAGCTGGAACGGGGACGATTGGCTCAAGCGTGCAAACCAGGAAGGCATTACCTTAAAGGCATGTGAGTGCTAGTAAAAACTTAAATTCTGTTAAATGCTCGCAGGCATTGTTGTGCCATTATAGTAACTCTTACGCCGCTTTATGGCATCATACTACGCAGCATAGTAGTTCGACACCATTTTATTTTCCGTGTCGGTTGAATACGATGTAAATGTGTTACATCTGATCTGGTGGCGTGGCTTAGCATATAATGGATCCCCACCAGGGCCCTCTTGTAGCCAGTACTAATAAGAATGCCACTGTTCTGTAGCAGCTCGTTTCCATGATACAGTGGTTGCTCTAGAGTCATGTATGTGCACCCAAATCTCTAATCAAATTCCATGTACCGTTGCGGTCTTGGATTTGTATGCTGATGTGACCGGTGCGATATGGATGTGATGACAACCCTGATACAGTGCTAATATGTCTATACATAGCTAATAACTAAATGCACCTTCAAGTGGGAATGTAATTACTCCCTCCGATGCATAATAACTGCCAGGGATTTAGTTCAATTTACTCCGAATTTGAACTAAAACTCCGACACCTATTAGAGGGAGTACTACTTTTGCAGGGTGGTGCTTGCTGGTATTCTAATACCATATTCGTAAGGAGAGTAGCGATATCATAATGGAGCTTTCGTATTGTATTCGACAGCCATCCTTGTATAGCTACAACATTTTCCTATTGTTTTTCTGTTAATTCTTTCCCCTGGATCTACCGTGTCTGCAGGCTGTTATAACATGACATTGCAAATGGGAAAAGTTGAACAATCTAAAAATCATTATCACCGTGACTTGATATTACTAGAAAGACGCCCTTAAGTAGCCAACCACCTGCGCCCCCCTGTTAATAAGATGGTCAGACAAGAATAAAGATTGATACATCATACATGGTTGGAGGGTTATGCACAAAAGATGAGGACATTCTAGTCAAGTCGGAAAAGGAAATACACGCGAACAAAATTGTGTTTATGCCACTGTAAAGTCTCAAAACTTTTGGTCTCACAATGATTATGTGCTAGTGTTTGCCTTAAGTAGCCAACACCTGCGGCCCCCTGTTAATAAGATTGGTCAGACAAGAATAAAGATTGATACATGGTTGGAGGGTTATGCACAAAAGATGAGGGCATTCTAGTCAAGTTGGAAAAGGAAATACAAGCGAACAAAATTGTATTTATGCCACTGTAAAGTCTCAAAACTTTTGGTCTCGCAATGATTATGTGCTAGTGTTCCCGACGTTTCTTTTGGGTATTTCTGGGGCCACTCCATTATTCACCTACCAATCAGACCATGCTGCTGAAATAAATACTATGTATTTTATTTATTAGAAGATGATTATCAATAGATACACCTGTACTCAACTTAAAATGAGTTGGTCTAGCAGTAGTTAAGAAAGGACAACAGACTAAGTTAGGATATCTATTATTGTATTTGCTTGCAGATGGATCAACCTGACCAACCATTTGTATGTATCTGAATTTGTAGATCTGGGGTATTAGTTTATCGTTAGTAAAGGTTCAGTTGGTTATGCTACTCTGTTTAGTTGTAGTTGTAAAACTTGACCTTTTGCTGCAATTAGCCATTTAATATCACTTTCCTTTAGTCAGTATCAGTAATAAATGAATATACTTTACCTGCGAGTAACGACATGCTACAACAGGAAAGATAACGGCAACTATTATTCTAAACAAATCTCGAAGAGCTCAATGGTATTAGGATATATGGAGTTTTGATTTTTTTTTCTCCACAGAAAAAAATCACTACTTCAGTCACTATCAAAGGAAGTTAGGGGGAGACCGATGTTAACATTTCTGAGGAAGCAGTGGAACAGAAACGGTAAGTGTGTTTAACTTCAGCTTGTGCTCTAATGCTTGCGGTGCGTACTTGTGTGGATGGAATGGTTTTAACATTGGAAATTTGAAATGGTTAGTAATCAAGACAAACGCATTTCATCATCGAGGATGCTAACAAATTTAGAAAATTGCATCTTACATGGCATTTGTTGCACAAAACACAGATACACGATCTTTTTTGCAGCTTGCACACATTGTGCCTTAATTTTTTGCACCTAGCCCAAATGAACAGCTTAACCTTTCTAACATGTTAACCGCTGGGCCGGGCCCGCAGTTTTGCTAGTGTGGCGTCCAGCGTGGCCATCCACAGGCCCACCACATAGTCCACACCTCCTTACCACAGCTGAACGAATAAAAAAAAATCAGGAGGCAGAACAGTTGCTGTAGAGCTGCATTTGCACGTCGATCCGAGCCCAAAATCTGGGGAGGCAACCTAGGGTTCTTCTTCTTTGCCCCCCTCCTAAAAGCTAACAAATGGAGAGATAATGAAAGGAAAGGGGGTGGGTGATGGCGGAGGAGAGGTCGGTAACGCTTCACGAGGCTCCTGTCTCGTCCCCCCGGGGGAGCAGGGGCGAAACCCTATCTCTGCCCGCACCCACCTCTCTCCGTCCCATGAAAAAAGGTTTCCACACTAGACGCCATGTGAGTAAACAGAGCCCGACCCGTCAGATAACATGTTAACAAGGTTAAGCTGTTCATTTGGGCTAGGTGCAAAAAGTTAGGGCACAATCTGTGGTAGCTGAAAAAAAGGTTTTGTTTCCGTGTTTGGTGCAACAAATGTCACAAAGCATGGTGTTAGCTGCAATTTTCTCTATGTTACCGTTGAAAAGATTGTCCACCTTTGCTATGAAAACATGAGTTTTTGAGTAAACTAGTAAGACGCTCATGCCACATGAGGGAGCAAAAAACAATGTGAAACATAGTTTACTGAAGCTGTATTTATATGACAAATTAATAGATTTTCATGCTTTTGTATTTATATAATGCTAGCTTGCTGTTATGATCCTAGGTTTGTATGGTCCACTTATCAGGGTTAAGATAAATAAGGATAGGAGTGATTGGACTGACCACCAACTCTAATCTTTAGGAAAGTTTAATTGTTGCATGGCACTGATTAAATAGTCATGACTGGAAAAACATGCTATCGGCAGTCACAGTAAGCCTCACGGTTTTTTACAAGTCCAAATATCTGAAGTCCAGATCTTCATGATCTGGATCTCTTTATGTCCATTCAAATGATAAAAGCATTATGTGTACTGACTTTTGTTTGACCTGTGATTTGGAGTTACGAACATTGGTCTTGGACAGTGGGACTAGAAAAAGCACCTTTTCCCCCATTCTGTGTTAGTTGTTTAAAGGCGGTCAAAGTCCATCTGCTAGTGGAGGGCTAGTGTTGGAAGGTTTTCTAGTCAGTTCAACAGCCAACCATCCACGTGGAAGGGCTAAAACATTGTGTTGCAGCCAGAAGAGCACAAAGTTTATGATTCCTGGGCCAAATGTAAAAACAGTCAGTTGATTTTCCAATTTCTAATTGACCAACCTGGTTCTTGCATTCAGTATTATCGAATCTACATTCATAAAAGAAGCACTGTGAAATCAGAGCTCATGGTCAGCGACAGGAAACTGCTAGCTCATGAATTTGGGTTGAAATACTGGAGACCAACACCACACCTAACCTAATAATAGCCGATTGCATGGAGGAATGCAAGGACTGGTAGGTAGAGAGAGGCTTATGGGTGAAAAGGGGGATGCCACAGAGAGTTTGGAGCTTTATGCAGGCATATAAGGGGCATGTAGGTAGGAGGAAACAAAGAGGGGGTTGGGAGAGAGGAGTCACGGATAAGTGCTGTTTCTGCTTGGGCCATGTCCATGTGGTGGGGTTGCCTAATCGGCCATGCCTCCCTTGTAGAGATGACACCAAAAGGGTGGCCTAGACCTACCTCTCTCCTTTCCATCTTTCCCTTCCCCTAACCCAAAACAGCCCAGCCTGCACAAAGGAGTCTTCCACCACAAGTGCGTGGCTGAGAAGTGGAAGGTAGAACTACTGCACATAAACTTGCAGACACCACTCCTCAACTAGACAACCACAAACCATTTCCCTACTTTCCTCATCTTGCCAGCCTCCATGCTTTCTAGAACTAGTGCCTACCAGTTAACAACTAAAGGGCTCAGGCTAATAGGTTTTGCTTAGGAACGGAACTCCTTTTTGTTGTGAGGTGGCGATTAAGGTACAGGGTACAGTTGAAATGGTTAACTTGATTTAATTTGATGGACCGAAGGAATAGCCATTTCAGAGCGTATTAAATCAGCGGATACCAAAATGACACGACCCCAAACTTGGCCAGCTAGCCTATTAGGCTATTACTAGTTAGAGCCCATAATAAGGACTAGTTATTGATGGCTATGCAATAAAGCAGTTTGGTGTCTAATACTCTGACTTGCTTTCTGGTTGGCATGGTAGGCAAATTAAATTGGTACATGCACCCTTACTGCATTAGGTTGAGATGCAGCTATTTTCGAAATATTCCTCCTGTTATGGATTTGGCAATAGGTTTGTGCCGCGAAGTGATGCAACCATCCCCTGACATGTGGTGAAATATCCGTAGTTTTGTCTAAGTGAATATCTATTATCTTGAATTAGCATAGAAAATCAGGTAGAAACCAGGTCGGCATGTTCGTATGTTCAAAAGAATAGAATTTGGAGTTAGATCTGGAGTTGTAATCAACCAATCCCTGCAAGAAAGAAATTAAGGGTGGTGGTATAGGAAGCTTGGACATTTTCATGTAGAGGACCATTGTGGAGTGTGAAGTCCCAATCATTCTGGCCCCAACTGAAGCTAATGGTTTAGGATATTTCCTCGCCATACACCCAACCAACTATGGTCCAGAGTTTGGTAACCATCCCAAAAGAATATATTAGGTAGACATATTATGTAAGCCCATCTGGATTTGTAACGGATATGTAAGTTTCTCCTAACAAGTAACAATTAATGGTCCACCTCAGCAAGTCATAATTTCATCTGCTTCCTCAGGATGTGATGCCCACAGCCTTTAGTACTGCAGAGTAATTCCTAATTTGTGGAAAATTCAGTACAGTAAAATTCAGTATTTATATATGTTCTCTAGGAGCAACGGCAAAGCACATTTTACAGAACTGGAATAAGTTGTGACCATAATTGTAAGGATGTCCTTATTAGGGATCACTGATAATGTTGTCTATTGCCATGTTGATTAGCCTATAATGTATTGCCATGTGGATTTGCCTATATAAATAAGATATCCTGAAGATCTGCCTTGCTAGAAAGAAATATGTAGCAGTTGCAGGAGTGATGAGTTTGGTGAATTTTTTATATAGGGTTGACCAAACAGATGAACTATCCAGTTTAGAGTATATAAAGCAGAAATGTTCCACACGAAAGTAGTTCCATCAGACTTATGGCAAAATTGGCACTACTTATGATTCTGCAAACCTATTATACTACGGAAGACAAAGAACAAATACGGTGGGTGGCGAAATAAAATTCAGGTAGGCAGCGTCCAGATACATATTCTGCTTAAGCATATTTTATTCAAGAATAAACAAGGAAACTTAAAGTCTATGACGAGGGCTTCCCATTGTTTAACACCTCATCCTGTTTTCAATATGCACATTGGCTTGTATGGGTGCACCAGAACATTTCCATTGTTAAAGGAAGAAATGATGCTAAGATGATTGGAGCTGGTGAGATCAGGGCGGTTTTTTCTAATGCATGAATGACCCGTATACAACTGCTGCTCTGGTGTAGTATACGCGCCGGATCATTTTCGTGCTGACATAATTGCGTAGGAGAATAACAAACACCCCTCATAGACTCCATCATTCAACATCTGATCATGTAGAGCACACAAATTGCACCTGGGTCACAAAATCACAAGAGGCCCTAAGAATGCTGTCTTTTTGTTTATACGAGTAGAGTTGTACCTTACATTCTTACATATAATAGGGTATCTTCTCACCAAACGGATATCAGTATGTGATAAAAGAAGGCATTATTGGAGGTTGCATCATACACACGAGATCAAGGAATTTGGAAGAAGGAAACATAAATAAGAAGGGGCTGTATTATTGTACCATCTAATTCTCATTGATAATCTCCTTGCTCGCTGATGTGGCACATTTAGTTTTGGATATAATGTGTCTTTACAGAACCCCTAACTAGTTTATGTTTCACGAGGTGTTGCAGGAGGAGCTTCAGGCATACGGGCATCAACAGAAATTAGGAATATGGAGGCATCACGGCCGGGTGCGGTGGCGGTGGTGGTGGATGATGCGGTTAGTTAGCTGTTAAAACCGAACGCGCCAAGAGGTAGGCATCAGGCAGGCAGGCCAAAGCTTACATCACACTTTACACCTACCTTGCTCCGAGGTCTGTGAATCAGGCAGGCACAGGCACACAACACACATGGCTGTCACTGCGGCTCTTTTGTACTAAGCTGGTAAACAAACAAACGGGTGAGGTGATGAGGTCATGACCTGGGGGCGAGGGGAGGCCTACCAGCCTAACCTTTTTCTCACCAACTCAGCCTCTAGAAGACCAGCTTCCCGGATCGAGCCTATAAAATCCAGCTCTCTCCTTCACCCACCTCTCCTACGCAGCTATAGCTAGCACCCAACAACAACAGCAACAACAACTTCCACTGCAAAACCCACCACCAGAAAAAGGAAGGAGGAGGAGGAGCAGAGGGAAAGCAAAGTGTCTGTGTCTGTCACCGGCGGCATCAGCTGACTCTGAGACAGTGAGGAGTCAGCCATGGGGAGGTCGCCGTGCTGCGAGAAGGCGCACACCAACAAGGGCGCGTGGACCAAGGAGGAGGACGACCGGCTCACCGCCTACATCAAGGCCCACGGCGAGGGCTGCTGGCGCTCTCTGCCCAAGGCTGCGGGACTCCTCCGGTGCGGCAAGAGCTGCCGTCTCCGGTGGATCAACTACCTGCGGCCCGACCTCAAGCGTGGCAACTTCAGCGAGGAGGAGGACGAGCTCATCATCAAGCTCCACAGCCTCCTGGGCAACAAGTACGTCCATCTCCATGATCCTGTTTGTGTTTTTACATGCATGTCACCCATAAAGAACATAGCTTTACTACTGTCTGCTGCTAAACGGCTTCTTCTGTTTGATGACGCAGATGGTCCCTGATCGCCGGGAGACTGCCGGGGAGGACGGATAACGAGATCAAGAACTACTGGAACACGCACATCAGGCGGAAGCTGATGAGCCGGGGCATCGACCCGGTGACGCACCGGTCGATCAACGAGCAGCACGGGTCCAACATAACCATATCGTTCGAGGCGGCAGCCGCGGCGGCCAGGGAGGACAACAAGGGCGCCGTGTTCCGGCGAGACGAGCCCAAGATGGCCCCGGCGGCGATCACCCACCAGATGGAGTGGGGCCAGGGGAAGCCGCTCAAGTGTCCGGACCTGAACCTGGACCTCTGCATCAGCCCCCCGATCCAAGAGGAGAAGCCGGTGGTGAAGCGGGAGGCCGGCGTCGGCGTCTGCTTCAGCTGCAGCCTGGGCGGCCTGCCCAAGAGCACCGACTGCAAGTGCAGCAGCTTCCTCGGCTTCCGGACCGCCATGCTCGACTTCAGAAGCCTCGAAATGAAATGAGCTTCCTTCTTCCTCATTTGTTCTGTGACTTGGATGTAGGTGAAAATAGTTGAGTGAAAAGAGAGACAAGAAGAAAGGGTGAGAGGAGGAGGATCTTGTCGCCAAGATCTTACTGCTCGATCCCCTGCTCTATCTTGTCGCTCCATTTTGTTCGTCCCCGTGTAATTACCGTTGACTAATCATGAGCAATACCACCACCTGGTGCCGCTAGGTTACTGTAGCTCGACAATCAGTGTTGTATTGAAAGATCAAAAATTATCGTGGAGCGGGTCACTGTCTAGTAACTTGACAGTCAATTAACTACTGTTAAAACAACAAATGCAAGATCGTGCAGAGCTGAAGCTGGCGATTACTGCTAATTCTTTTCCCAGGTGGAGTAGGCTAGATTCAGTGTGCCCCGTGTGTGCGGGTGCTGATCTCGAGACCGGGCCACTGAACCTGATTTTTGGAGGCGACCTTGCCGCGTGGACGCATGTGACCTTTGCCTAATCCTGCAGCTTCGGTAAAGCGCCCTCGTGATCTTAGATTAGACCACGCTTTGTGTTGTGACCTGCTTTTTGGGTTGGATACCGTGTGGCTGCACTAGGTAGGTTTAGTGTGCGCTCCTCTGCTTTCGACGTCTTCTTTTCGGTAGCTAGTGTGCACAGTAAGCCTGTAGTTACTGAACTTGTACCACCTCCCCGGTTCGATGAAGAAGGATTATAAATTTAACTAAAAGTTAAATCTTATAGAGTTTGATCAAATATAAGGAAGGAAACTAAGGACTAGAACATGCAACAAATATATTATGAAAATTTATTTTATGTTGAATCTCGATATTTTTTCGGTATCCTAGATCTTTATATTATTGGTCAAACTTGGAGGATGTTCAATTTTAAAACAGAGGGAATACAATGCATGTTCCAAAGTGAGTTTTTTAGTACAGAATTCCTAAGGCTGTGTGCACGCACAGGCCGGGGTTAACTTCCCTTAAAAAACACTATGGTAAAACATTCGTTCTAAATATGGTACTCCCTCCGTCTGGGATTTATCTAAATTTGGATGTATCTATACACTAAAGGGTGTGTAGATACATCAAAATTTGAATGAACTTGTGGCCTCCTTTTATGGACAGAGGTAGTATCTCAAATGGTATTTTCTCCTTTGCGAATCTAGAAAGCATGTTTGGCAATCCACATCTGAAACAATGGACCTTAAATGATATTTTCTCTGTTTGCAAACAGATGACGACCTAGAAAGCAAGTTTGCCAATCCATATCTGAAACAACGAACTTTAAACGGTATGTTCATGCGTTTGCAAACAGATGACGACCCAGAAAGCATGTTTGTCTAATCCACATCTGAAACAACACCTCCTACAAAGAGATCATCACAAGGAGCTTATCACTGCTGTTAGTGGGCAAGTAGCTAACCATGGAAGGGAAGGGATGAAGACAGCAAGGTGACGAAGGACCATTAAAATATCGGGCTTGTTAGGTAAGGCCACCTCTCGGAGCAGTATTCTACTAGTCGTATTTCCTTTTCGGCATCGGAGCAACCAACCCGGTCGCCCAGCTCGTGCTCCTTCCATGGTGATCTGGCGGAAATGGATGGATGGGGGCGACACCGCGGCCGAGAAAGCAGCGGGTTTTGGACGGATTCTGGGCAACTTGCGGCGGCGTTATAAATCTCAGCGTTGGTGAAGTGGCGGCGCGCGGTGGGTTGGTTTGGTCCGGCGAGCAGCGAGTGAGTGCCGTGCTCGAGATGGAGCGAACGGTTTTGCTGTTCCTGGAGATAGGAAAGAAGAGTCTTGTGTCGCGGGTGGGCGATGCAACCAACTGCATTTCTATCCGCCGCCACCATCGTCTTTCCGCGGCGGACGTAGAAAGGCGCTGTCCTGACGTCTGTTGCTGATGATGGGTCATGAGCGTGTAGCATTAGCTAGCCTACGGTGTGCTACTCTGTACAAGAAAATAGGTCTAAAGAAGGAGGCGTTTTGGCTCATAGGAGCATTTGCACCCATTATGCAAAATAATTAAAAAATAATTTTAAAAATATTAAAAAAAACTGACATAAAATTTATGGTGTGCATTGTGACATTTTATGTTCGTACACAAGTTTTCGTGAAAAAACAACATTTTATGTGGCATCTAAACAAAAGACAAAAAAATGTCCCGTACGTAGTCGTGTTGTAGCATCAAAATTTGTCTTTTTTACACAATATACATAAAAATAAAAAATATTATGGAAACTTGTATGCGAACATAAAATGTCTAGATGTACATGCAAAATTTTATTCCAGAATTTTTTGACACTTCAAAATGTATTTTTCACACAACGGATTCTTATGCTCCTATGAGTCAAACTGGATTTTCCGCTAAAAGAGTACTTTTCTCAAGGAGGGGAACTTAGCCTAGGGCATGTTTGGATACTCGCAATTCCGTTTCTCGCAGCTAGCGGGCCTAATTTCGTCAATTTGGATGCCCAATGGAAACTTTTGGCCTGCACCGCATGTTTTTTTAAAACGACAAAAAATATGGCGAGACATGCATTAGTGAGCGTAACATGGGAATACGGCTGGACGTGTGGAGAAAAGCGGGAGTCCGCGCAACGCATCGAGAACGAGTGCCATAAATCCCCTCATCACCCACTCTCCTCTCTCACTCGGGAGTTCTCACCCGACCTCTCCTCTCATTCCTCTCCCCTCTCTTCATCGGCGGTTGCACTGCCAATAGTAGATTCAAGACCACCGCGTCGGTGACGGAAGAGCGGGCAATCGAAGCCTTCATCGATAACCGACCCGGACGGGTTCTTCCACTCTTTGCGAGGTTCATCAATGACAGTATGTCCCGAATCCGCTCTTTGCCGGTATTATATGCATATATATGTTTGTAGTACGATAGTTCTGAGCCCCCTTTTGACATGCACGGTACATTTGTAGTGTTAGGGTGAACTGCTTGTTCATATGGTAGGTCTTCCTGGTTCTCCTTCTTCTAGCATGAATAATTGCCTTCTAATAATCAGATCTATGTTTAGACACATGTTATTCCTGGTTACATTTTCCTGATTGGATCAGATGTGGTTTTTAGGGATGATGGATGATCGATTTGGGCTTTTTTAATGTTCATGCCGAATGGATCATTCTACCGAACCTAGTGGTGTGATCAAATACCATTATTTGATCATGTCCTGGTTCAGTAGGATCATCTCTTTGCTATGGATGTGCTTTCCTATATGAGGCTAACAGTTATGCACGCTTTTGATGCTCATTGCGATCTTAATAGACCAATTTTGTGTTCCCTTTTGCCAATGATTCAAATGTAGCTTAAATCAAGGGACAGAGTAAGCGAATATTAATGGCTAGGAATGAACTAGGTTTGCTCAAACCGTTCGTGAGATTTGTGTGTCCAATTTTAGCATGAGACTCTAATGCCGTGATGTGCCAATGATCAAAATCCGGCCCCAAATAGGTTCCAAAATTATCCTATATAACCTTGTGCAATGTACACTCACTAATAACTATGCATGGTACTTGGTCAGAGGATCATTGGTCGCGCTAGGTGTGTCTATTATATGATGCACATTTCTTGTTATATTAGTGTTGTTCCTTGTTGTTATTGCTAGCGGATTATTATAATCTAGCACAGTATATGTCACAGGGATGATCTATTGAACCTTGTCTTGGGTACAAACATCGATGATTATGCATAATACTTTGTTCACTAGCACCATATCTCTGAGATTTTTGTGTGGTTCGTTAATATGAAGCATGAACTACTTGAACCATCCCATGATTGAAATGTGGAACCATCTTAAATGAAAGGGTGTTTTAAGACCTTATCATATGTCCATGCACTTTGACTGCACATTTTCCTTGGTCTAGTAGGCACTTCTTTTCCTTCATTGTGTCTTTACACGGGCTTTACCTCTTTGTGGTCCTTATAATTGACTTATCCTTTCCAGTGCTCCAAGATGATGATGGGTGCACAACCTTGGCGAGGGATGTTCGAAGGATGTTGGAGATGGCAGCTCTGCAAGGAGGCCAAGGGGAAGGCCTCCCAAGATCAGGCACTTCCATAAAGATGTTGGTTCAACCCACTTCACTAAGTTCGTGCTGGCGCAAGGGTTGAAAATGCTTCCAATTACAACTGGCTTATGTCCATGCCTTGGCACTGTACCCAGGATAATTATCTTAAAGATGAACATTGGCTGCTCCTGGATGGTGAAGCTGAAGGACGAGCATAATGGCCATGGATTAAGGATGTCTTGGATTTCCCATTGCACACAACATCAAAATCAGGTACTTCATTACCTTCAAGGTGTTTAAAGGCGACGTTTTCAAGGTCACCTTATCTGACTACAACATGACTGAGGTGGTGAAGAGGTGCCCACAACATGATCCAGCCCTTGCCATGATCGATGAGTGAACCATGCTCGATTGCCTATCTGTCGTCCTGAAATATTTGTACTTTTGTGTTGATCTATCTATGATCGTATGTATGTCAATTGTGCTGTAACTATGATTGATCCTATGTCTATTGTCGTGAAATTTATATTCACTCGTATTTCTGCTCCTAACTTTCGTTATTGTCCCATAGTAATGCACAAAATGGTTGGTAACCTCACTGGTTCGAGAAGAGACTATTACATCCCCGTTTAACACATAACCAAACAAAATGTTTAGTTTTTTGCTAGCATAAAACAATACACGAAACGAATGAGCTTTCATTTATCCCAGCGAGGAAAAATGAAATTGTTAGCAGCCAATCGAAGTGCATAAGAGCATCACTAGCAGAACCCTTAAAAGGGTCAAACCCTCAAAATTACTGTTTTTAAAAGGTTGAAGGGTGTTCGCGGCGCAGACCAGTGCACTTAAAATTGTAAACCCCTAAAAAAATTTAGAAGCCCGACCCTCTTTTGCCTCGTCGACCCTCACTTGTACAGGCTCGTGGGCGAAAAAGGCCTCGACCCCTACTTCTCCAATTCACGAGCGCGGGCTGAAAGTTCATTTCCTCTTCCGCCGCCCCTGCCAAATTCCACCGTTGTGGTGCCCGATTCGACCACCACTGGCATCGCCTATCCCCCCCACTTCCCCACACCCCCCGACCGCCTGCCCTCACAGGCCGCCATCGCACACTGACCCGGTTCGTCGGCCGCACGCCCGATTCGGCCGGTGCACGCCGCTCTCGTCCAGCCCCCACACTGCCATCGTGCCGCGTCCCAACCGGATCGAGGTATGGATTTTTTCCTTCTTTTTTTCATTTTCATTTTTTCCTTTTGTCCCAGCCGGTAGATAGAACTAATTGCATCTTGGCGAATGTAGATAAGCACGGAGATGATGGACAACATGCTCGATTCGATGTAGGATTGTTCCAATTGGTCGACTTCGGATGATTCAGACATCGATGAGCTGCTCCAAGACGACGACACGGAGACGATGGTCCTCGTCCTTTCCGTGAAGGAGCTCGAGGACCGCGCGAGCTACTGGATCAGATGAAGGGGTCATAGATGGGTCGCCTTTGCATCCCGCGGAACCGTGCTCTCGGTCACGAGCAACTCATGCAAGACTATTTCTGAGGTACCAACAAACCCACCCCGCCTCTTCCGTAGAAGGTACCAAATGCGCCATAGCTTGTTTAGGAAAATTTTCAAAGATTGCAAGGCCAACTCAAACTATTTGAAGCGTCATAGAAACACTGCCGGCACCATAGGATTTAGTGCATTCCAAAATATATCGGCTGCAATGGGGGTGATCGCACTAAATCCCACCAACTATACCGACGAGTATCTTTGCATTGGCCAAGATACAACCACAGAGTCCGTGCGTCGGTTTGCCAAGATGGTCATCCCGATCGTATGCTGATTGGTATCTTCGAGCTCCCAACGAGCAAGATACCAAGAGGATATAAATGAAAAAAGTAGTTGGCAGGGCATGCTTGGTAGTCTTGATTGCACGCAATGGACATGGAAAAATTTCCCAAAGGCATGGCGTGGAATGTATTGCGGTAAAAGTCGTGATCCTATCATAGTGCTTGAGGCCGTGGCATCGGAGGACTTGTGGATTTGGCATGCATTTTTTGGTTTGTCGGGAGCGCTTAACGACATCAATGTGCTTCAAAGATCACCTTTATTTGCAAAACTAGCTGCTGGTAATGCCCCCTTGCAATTACAAAATCATGGACAATGAGTACACAATGGGATAATATCTCACCGATGGAATTAATCCTGAATGGGTAACTCTTGTGAAGTCCATTAAAAAGAAAGGGCAGCCCTTAACAAAAAAAAGAGGTTGTTTTTACCAAGGCACAAGAGGCAGCTCGCAAGGATATTGAGAGAGCTTTTTCGATGTTTTGCAAGCAAGATTTGCTATTGTTCGGGTTCAGCTTGTTTTTGGGACAAAAAACCTTTGTGAATATCATGAAGTGTTGTGTGATTCTACACAACATGATCCTCGAGGATGAGAGATGGTTAAACTTGTTGTGTTCCTACGAGAATGTTGGTACCCGAGTGCAGCTGGAGAGAAACCCCGATTGCCTTCAAGCTTTTCTTCAAACACATCGGGAAATTGAAGATGCCA